>NW_027104025.1:380212-380508 GCF_902728285.1 Clytia hemisphaerica
CTAATAAGCAAAAAGCTCGTACCCATGTCTATTTTTAGCTGTTAAAGCATAATAATTTGAGTTTAGTTCTTTTTCAGGACATGAAACTTGGATATTCAAAATCTACTCAAAATTCCGCTTCCACTGATATATAACATGATAGGGTTATTTTGAAGTTAATATTCCGGTTTTTTTGGATTTCGGCCTAAAAATGACCCATTTTTGGCCAAAAAAGTGATGAAACGCTAAAAATCATAAATGAGAAATATGTAATTATTTTCCTGAATTTGTAAGAAATATTATAATTTTAATGTAAA
>NW_027104025.1:381111-489338 GCF_902728285.1 Clytia hemisphaerica
GGGGGGGGGGGGTGTACCAACCTTATCAAGGCAAAAAAAAAGGAAAGTATGGGTATAAGCTGGAAAATTGCAAAAGAAAAACAAAATCGCCAAAATTCTTTTCATACCTCAAAAGTGAGGGTAGACGAATAACCTTTTGCCCTCTCGAAAATGAAAACAATACTCCTTTATATATACCCCCTGGAAAGTTTTTCCACCCCATGTTTGGATATAAAATGGAATGACTCAATACAATAGACACTTTCTTGGTAAATTATTCCAACCATACCAATATCCAAAGTTTGAAATTTTGGAAAACTACAATTAGACAATATGATATTTAGTTTCAAATATTTCCAGATACTTTTGGTAATTCAAAATTAAACATTTACTAAATTTCCAAGAATAAAAGTTTTAGTGTCAACAAAGTGTCTTCATATATTTAATAAGGTCGATGCTTAAGAGGATAAGATAAACGATTATCGTTTTAGCCCTTTTTGATAATGAAACTTCTATCCATCCATAGATTACCATACGCCACCATTTTCGGAGGTGTAGGTGCATTCACAAAAGAGGACTTTCAACGTATCAATGGATTCTCCAATATGTTTTGGGGATGGGGTGGAGAAGATGATGATCTATACACAAGGTGAGCAAACAGCATTGAGTATTTGTCTACTCCGCAAAGCATGGTGGGGGGTTACACCCTAAATATTTCCCAAAAAAGGAGGGGGCTGGAAGTACACCACATTTTTGGGGGAACCTATGTACTTTGGGGGAGCTAAAATCTCATCGCTTAACGTGGGGGCTAAAATAATTCAGCTTAATAGTTGGCTTCATGAATCTGAAAAATTTTCCCCTGCGGCGCAATATTTTTATACAAGGTGTGCTAAATATTTTATCTTAAACTTAGAATTGAACGCAATTTACATCGGAAAACCCTGTTTTACTGGGTCAATTTTTTGAAAGTGTCTAGGGTCAAAAGTCCTGGGGGCTAACAAAAAATTCATAAATCTTTGGGGGACTTTAAACTCAGGGGACCTAATTTTTGCCTGGGACCTAAACCCAGGCTGACGCTATGCTTCGTCAGAAATGGTCGAGGAGTGATATCTAGGACTTAATGGAAGTTGAAAATTGCACCTCAAAGGTCCAGGTTTTAGCCCTTAAGATATCCTGTATACGAACGGTAACGATAGATAAGAAAGGCTAGAGATGTCCTAAGGTAGGTGTCATGTCCAGTAGCGTGTTGGGTCGACAAAAATTCGGCAAACTGGGGAGGCAATTTCCGAAAATTTTGATTTTGGCGCCCCCTATTAAAAGTAAATACCTTTGTACAGATTATGCGTGGGAAGCGAGCACAAAATTTTCTGGGTACTTTCTCTCTTTTTGGTTGAAAACTGCCAATTCTAAGGTTCAAATAAACCAGCCGAGGCTGGAAGGTCAGCCAATAGAGCTTAGCTAGATAGCTTTAATAAGTGGGTTAACAGATGTAAGAGATGTACTGAAACAGAGTAGAGTAAAAATTTTGAATAATGTACAAAATGTGAAACATTTGATAACTTGATTTAAAATTATTTAAAACAAGCCTGAGAGCTCCTCCAACCCCCCCCCCCCCCACACGAGAAGATCAAAGTATACTTCTCTTTAGCATTGTAGCACTGTTTCTATGACATCAAACAAAAGCTATAATTCATTAATGAATTTGGGCAATCGCTTTGACGCCTTGGCGGAATTAACACACAACCATAATAAATAAATTCAACAGGGCAGCGGAGTAGCAATTAATTTCAACTGGGAGTCCTCTCTTCTGTGCCAAGCACTGGCAGTGTTTTTTAAACTTTAAAACAATGTTAAATGAAGACCAGATGGATCTGTTTGTTATGGCTGTGCAAGTTGTGATGAGAGTTTGCATGTTGTGTAACTGGATGGTGTAATTCATTAAATTCTAGAAACCATTTTTCATAACTTTCCGTCATTCAGTCAAAACGTGCGCCAAGGTTAGAAAAGGTTAGAAAAACACTATCTGCGTCCGGAACTGCGTGAAAAATAGGTTGATCAGACAAGAACTGTATACATTAATATTAATATAATTGATCAAATTCCAAAGACCATTTGTCATAATTTTGCAAGTCCAATAATAGGAGATGTGATGTCATCATTTGGTTCCCGTCATCTGACCGACCCTGATTTACGGTCAGCAGGTGGAGTTGGAGAGTCGGAAAGCTTTTCCGCTGCTTTGCTGGATTTCCACTGTCGACCCCCGCACGCTCTGTGTTTACAAGTTTTCAAATCGAAGTAGCGAGCCGCATGCTAATGGAGAGTAAACCGAAAACCAGTTTATTCACTCTTTCTCAATTTCTTAATTCGGATCAGTCCACACGGATTCCCTTTCAACAAGATGTAGCTGCTTCTTAAAAGAAAAATATTTTCGACCGACCGACCGAATGACCCCCACCTTTTAAAGTAGAAATGACGGGAACCAAACAATTTTTATCAAACACGTCCAAACCAAGTCCAAAATTAAGCACGATTGCATCCAGTCTTTATCAAACTTAGACAGTAGCTGTACTTTTGTAAACTTTATCAAATTCCAATAACATTATAACACAATCAATCCCACCTAGAGGCAAACAAATATGTCTTTATTGCAAAAACTAATAAAAAGCAGCAATAAAAAGTATCAGAAAATTCAACATAAACAAAAACTTGAGCAAAAGGCTTTAAACCTTCAAAAGATGTAGAAAAAGAATCCCCTTGATGAAAATCATGTGTTTGATTTGCCGAGTTAAAAAAATAAATGACAGAAATTGAAGCTTGCAACAGATTTACACTGGAAATACTTTGGCACAACACTGACTTATCACATCTGACTTATCGCCATCTTGAAACACCACTAAAAGTACCCAAAAAGTTAACCCGATATCGGAAGAAAGTTTAGAAATCAAAGTGAGATCGGGAAATCGGATTTTTTTTTGCCGTCTTATGGAACTGGAAGTGGTGGAAGAAAATTTTACCTATTTGAATGCTCAGCTTAGGCTGACCAAAAAGCAAAGGGGCGCCGAAATTAGTAATAAGAGACGTCTTTTTTCGCCATTTGCGTTTTGGCGCCCCTCAAAAAAATCGCCCGCTGGGGGTGCCCCCCCTGCCACCACGCTACTGGTCATGTCTCCTGTATTCTTTTATTTTTGCAGGGAACATTGTAAATATTTTATTCATTTAAGCTCCTCCGATTCGTGACTTAAATCTGTTTAAATTTGTTTTTTAGAATCACCAAAGTTGGATTCAAATTGACCAGACCATCATTAAAGCGTGGTCGTTATACGATGATTAGAATCCATCATTTCCAGAGCTCAAAGGCCGATCCTAACAGGTGAGGATGGTATTTTTTGGCGATTTTTTTTATTTTACTTCTTGGTACTTTTTTCATGTGAGCAGTAATGAGGTAATCTACTTTTCAAGCATTATAAACGGAATCATGCATGTGCTTCACTTACAGAACTGGCGTCAAGGCTAGGTCGATCACGACCTACCAAAATATACTTCAAATGTTTCCTCTTAGGGAGAAAACTTCTAACCACTAGTCTAGCAAGTTAGACGACTAAATTCAGACACAGTAGAAATAAAGTAAAAAGCAATGGAGGGAACAAATTTTTATACAAACTAAATCCCGTAACAATAATCGTATTATCATCCAATAACATCTATACTACTTTATTACGAATTACAAACGACTCCAGTCTAATAACCACTAATAACTCAACTTTCTATCTTCCGATTTCAGGATGAACTTGTTGAGAAACTCAGCTCAAAGAATGTCAGCGGACGGACTAAACACATTGAAATATAAATTGGACAAAGTGGACCAACAACCTCTTGTGACATTCGTCAAAATCGAATTGAAGAGAAGCATGTACTCAAAATAGATGTCCGGACGGAAAGAGGTCAAGGTAATTACCACTTACCTTTCTTTATGGTTGAATAGGAAAAAACCTACCCAACTGGCACACAACACTCTTTCAACGTTCATCTAACGTTATTTGGACGTTATGAACATTAGATGAACGTTGAAACAACGGTGTGTGCCAGCTGGGTACGGATCTACGCATGTTTGAAAATGAAAATCGAAAAGAAGAGATGCAGTTTATTGACACAAAACAAAGAGTGCACACCCCTTACATATATACGGATATAGATTCATACTCATTCATACAATTTCTTAGCTAGTACTTAGCTCTGGATTATACATTCATTCATGGCTGAACCTTTATACATATTGAGATGATGGAAGAAGACCATTTTCCATGGACTTGTTTTACCCTGAAAGGTTCAAAAATAGCAGTTTTTGATTCCTTCTCGGATCACTTATTGGAATATTTCAGAGACTTTTTAATGTTGAGAAAGTTGTTTTTAAAATGATTAAAAAAAATAATTTATTTGACAGATTTAATTATTTTGAGATTTTATGATTGAGATTTTTATTTAGACTTAAAAGATCTTATTTTAATATATTTCCATTTTCAAACTATATATGTTTTCTGGTTTGATAAGATTGTAATATCGGGTGTCTAACTCTCGTTATTTTCTTTTATTTGATTGGATACAATTTCTATAATACAATGTTCCTAGAAAAAAATGGGTTTGGAATTTAAAAGAGAGCTATAATTCATGACAAGTTTTGATTGAATTCCTTCGAATCCTAATTCAGTTTCCTTAGGGATTAAAGATAATTTAATCGGACAAAAAGACTTAACACTGCACTCTACAGATAGTGATTAAAGGTTTTCTACGGGAATAAAAGGAGCTTATTTTAGGCAGTGTCTACATGCTGAGTATTCAATGTATTTTCATTTTTTCAAAACCTTTTTTTAATCTTGTCGCACTTGTTTTTACTACATCAGCATCATCAGACCTTTCAATCAAAACAAAACCTTTAAGTCGGGAGTTTCTAAACGTCAATCAGAAATGACGACCACGACCAGCGACCAGAAAAATTTGGGTTATTGAGTTTTTTCCCTTTCTCCAACGTAGAGTGTCTCTTCTAATCATTTCAATATAATATTGAAGAGTAAGCTCACCCCTGTCTCATCTATTTAAAGCCACGTGCCAAATACGTAAAACAGCCATTTCGACGCTCTTTGAGCTTGATTATTGTGCCAATTTCGATCCTTTTGTATTATCAGCATCAAAATAATTAGTGGCATCAATTATTTTGAAATTTGTTTGAGAAGCTTTGTATTTCATCATCAGATTGTTATTTCTGTCGAAATTAGTCATTTTGTCAGCATAAAGACAATAGAATAATTGATTAGATTCATATCTCTAAAACTGGCCTTCCAAATTTTTTCCTACTGACAAGTTCTATCTATTCATGCTAAAGGCATCCCATTCAGCTATCTGGTCGCCGGTCGTGGTCGGTGGTCGTGACCGCCATTTCTAGTTGATGTTTAGAAACTCCCCTTTAAGTCTTATCCCAGTAATGAACATTAACGCCGTGTTAAGACTAAAGTTTAAGGCGTGGTTACGGCCTTTTTTTAGTTTTTGATTTTTGTTATCTCTTCATGCTTTTTCTCAACTTCAGTTGAGTTAGAATCTGAGAATGTCTGTGTGTGTGTCTGTGTGTGTGTCTGTCACCAAAACTTTGGGGCAGCCTGGAGACTTCAAAATTGGTCCGATTTGGCTGAAATTTTGCACACTTGATCCTTAGGCAAATCCCTGGGGGTGTTTTTTTCATTTTTTCAAAATTTTAATTTTTGGGGCCTGGTGACGAGTTTTTCGCCAAAACGAGGCTAAAACTTTGGGGCAGGCTGGAGACTTCAAAAATGGTCCGATTGGGCTGAAATTTTGCACACTTGATCCTTAGGCAAATCCCTGGGGGTGTTTTTTTCATTTTTTCAAAATTTTAATTTTTGGGGCCTGGGGACGAGTTTTTCGCCAAAACGAGGCTAAAACCTTGGGGCAGGCTGGAGACTTCAAAAATGGTCCGATTGGGCTGAAATTTTGCACACTTGATCCTTGGGCAAATCCCTGGGGGCATTTTTTTCATTGTTTCAAAATTTTAATTTTTGGGGCCTGGGGACGAGTTTTTTTTTCGCCAAAACGAGGCTAAAACTTTGGGGCAGGCTGGAGACTTCAAAAATGGTCCGATTGGGCTGAAATTTTGCACACTTGATCCTTGGGCAAATCCCTGGGGGCATTTTTTTCATTGTTTCAAAATTTTAATTTTTGGGGCCTGAGGACGAGTTTTTCGCCAAAACGAGGCTAAAACTTTGGGGCAGGCTGGAGACTTCGAAAATGGTCCGATTGGGCTGAAATTTTGCACACTTAATCCTTGGGCAAATCCCTGGGGGCGTTTTTTTTATTTTTTCAAAATTTTAATTTTTGGGGCCTGGGGACGAGTTTTTCGTCAAAACGAGGCTAAAACTTTGGGGCAGGTTGGAGACTTCAAAATTGGTCCGATTGGGTTGAAATTTTGCACACTTGATCCTTGGGCAAATCCCTAGTGGGCATTTTTTTCATTTTTTCAAGATTTTGATTTTTGGAGCCTGGGGACGAGTTTTTAGCCTAAACGAGGCTAAAACCCAAAATGCTATAATTTTTCTTAAGCCATTAAGTTTACAATTGGGCCTACGAATGATTTCAAAGATACTGAAGTTGAGCCAGTGCGGTTAGCACGTTCGACAGTTTCGGAACTAGTCTCGAAACTTACTTTGTCTTAGTTACAGAGAGCATAGCCTAGATACTAGACGTCACGGCTTTTTTTCTACGTAGTAATGTCTATTCCACATGAGAGCCTGATAACCTGATTCAGATCATGTTTACTTAGTCCACCGCGCCGTAACACCAGAAGAGATGCGAAAAAACACAAACGAACTGCCTTTTCCATTTTGTTACTCAATGCGTACATGCGTACTGGCCATGGTCTGGCCATGAGAAAATTGATCGTTTCTTTAGATTATGAAATGTGTTATTGAAATATTTAACGTACTGAATTTTTTTAAAGATACGCCTGGTTGGCGAATTTTAAGACTTTTCTCATGCCCTTAAAGAAAACATTATGAGAATCAGGTTATTGTATGATTAAACGAGTAAAATACTGTTTTATGTTTTTTAGGATAATTTGATTTATATTTTGGAAAAATATATATACCGATGTAGATAAAGTTTTCTATTTAAACGAAATCATCTTCGCAATTTTATTTCAAACTTTGCGGTGTATTTAATTCTTGCTTCCATACAGCTCAGCTGTGTCTCCACCATGACTCGAACACACAAGGAGAACTGAAATTTTCGGTTGACTTTTGTAAAATTGAAAATTAAAGAATCATTTATGTAGTCCAGCATGCTAGACGACTGATTCAGACATACTAGAAAATAAGCAAAAAAATGAAGAGACAATGCAACAGGGATCCCACCTATAATAAGTCAAAACTCCTAAAATCCTCCTAAAATTCAACAAATTCTCCTAAATTCCTAAAATTTGAAATGGTAGCTGATTATGTTTGTATATTTGTATAATCAGACAAGAAACTAAGATCTTTTCCTCAGTAAAGTCAAAACAAACTGGGAGCAAGCTACCTGACCTTGAAACAACATGTTTAAAAAATATTTTTGCACTGAAATATTTGAAACAAAAGCCTATGTTTAGCTATGTTTATTGAAGGAGTGCAGACTTTATTCAACAAAGAGGGCTCAAATGTTTTAGGAGCAAGGTTTGGTGGTTTGCGCCCTCATCTGTGAATTTTTAACTTGAGCATAAGCTTTGTCACAACACAATGCCTTTCCCTGTTAATCTACTATTTTGTTCCGTATAAGCAAAAATGAAAGTAAATTATGAACGCTGACAACCATTTTCTAACTGCATTACAAAATGTTCTAATTAATTTGCTTCAATCTCTTCAATGTTTTACCATTCTATTTCATCCGCTTTAATTTGTTTTGCTCCTTTTTAGTAAACACAATATAAAAACAGTAAATGTGCCTGATTTAGTTTGTTTTTGAGGCTCGACTATTACGACTAGTTTATTTAGTTTGTGTCTTAAGATAGCTTAATGATATGATATTCATGACGTAATGCTTTCTACGGAAAAACCTGCGATTCAAACTATGCAATTAGGTGCCAGACACCTACAGAGCTTAAGCATGTCGGATTAAAATGTATTTTCTATTCCTTCGTCTGGAGTTTCTGAACACTGTGGAAGTTTCTTGGTTGGAGGTTGTGACACAGTTCAACGTTGAAGATTTATGGTCTCTTCAGTTAACAATGCCTTAAGAACTGATCTTCATAACTTGAAATTATATGTTCCCCGTACGTTTTCGAGTTATAGAAACTTCACTGTATATAGAAAGAGGTATCTTTTAAACTCTAGCCATAACACTAACTTTTATCTGACCCCAAACTGATCCTGAACCTGACTGCGATATAATCATAATTTTCACTACTTTTGTTACACTGATTTGGCTTGGCATTTGTCAGACGTCGACAATGAAAACCAATTTAGCAATACTTAACGATACTCTAACAAACCAAAATTTACGTTGACAGATCGCCGAAAAATAATTTGAAGTTAGGTTATAAAAGAGGACGTGACTGACAAAACTTTAAACAGAGAAAGAGTAAGTCCAATCGGTCATAAAGAAACGAAGAAAAAAAACAGTCAGTAGACGAACTAGAAACTCGTACATTCCTGAGCTTGTTTCAAATTGGCCATTTTTAAGATGGGCTATTTTTTAAAGTTAAACGATAGCAGGCGTAGTGTAAAGGTAGGCCATTCGGCGATGGTCAAGTTCGTAGATTCAAACCCTGACCGGGTCATACTTAAGACTTTAACATCAGTCCTGAAGATAATGCTACCGATCAAGGATGTCGGGGTGGTTCGATTCCACCTCGGCGCTTTGATTCATTTGCCAAGTAAACGTATCTTCACCCGGGTCAACCCATGCTATGTTAGGTTGACAGAAACTCAAGAAGCCTGACGGTGACTGTGCTAGGTATTGATTCTGCAATACACCCTGGATGAGGTGAGGGTGCGCTGGCTTATTCTCTAGTTGTTTACACCGAATTAACGCAATTAAGTTCAAAACTTTGTGTCAGTATCTCGAGACTACTCATGGAGCACTGTCAACCCGGTCGACTTTCGAGTGGCCTGGAAATGAATATACAAGGAAGATTTGTTCTCGGTTCACAGTATCTATAGGCTACACGCTTTTTTTTTTATAAGAATGGTGTAAATCCATTTCATCATGGATATTCTTAACTTTTTTGGGAAAACCATCCTAAAATATTCTTACAGCATTCTTATTACTTGGGGGTAATTGGCAATTTATAATTTAAAATGCTCTAAAAATGACATTCTTTGCTTGAATAGCAAAATTGCATGATGGTGATATTCCTAGCATATTCTTAATTTTTAGGCCATTTTCATCATGGACATTCTTATAAAGTGTATTCTTATAAAAAAAAAAGCGTGTAACTCTAAAACAAACCAATCGCAAATTTCCCACCAAAACTCTATGTCACATGAGAGACATTTTCCTAGGCCTCTGCGGAAGAGTGCAAACTATTTTTAGCATTTGAAAAGCTCTACTAAACTGACGTTCCTCCATTACTTCAATACAATGGTATCATTTTTCATAAAAGCGCTACGCTCTTGTTTTCGATACCGTCGTCGAAAAATAATACACGGGTTTCGAATTAAATTTTTGCTTAGCTTTAGCTTTGATCCCATGTAAATTTGCACGAAAAATATCAAGTAAACAGAACGAAAATTGGCCGTGTATCAAGCAATTTTAGCTCATTTTTCCATTTTGACAGACTTTATGGGTCATTATGAAAACAAAAAACATTAAAATAAAAAGTCAATCGTTTAATCATATTTCTTTTATTGAATTTAAAATAGAAAAACATCTTTTGAATCAACACCTGGCTTTCAAAAGAGAAGAAAGGAAATCTATCAACCTTTTATAAGGCATTTCCCCTTATCGCTCCTTTTATTTACTTGATTTTTTCTCTCGCGCCAGATTTAATTCGAAACCCGTGTATTTAACTTGTTCTTTTCGTTTCCAGTTCCCACAAAAGCTGACCGCGCCGCCAAAGGTTGCTGGTATGTGTATTTTCATTTGAAGATAATTGTCAGTCTTAGTAGTCTACACATTATGAATCTATTATATTCTAAATTATATTATACCTTGTATTGAAAGCATTTTCAAAGCTGCGTTTGCTTTTGTGACGAAAAAAACTAATTAAGATAATTAGGATAATAAAGGAAAACTAGAAGCTACTTAAAATGGGCTTTTAAACTTTTTATTAAAGTTCATTGTTATTTCTAAGGAGTTTAAATTTATTTTGCTGACCGAATGCCTTTTTCTAGAGTGTTTTATTTAATCTTTGAGAAAAAAAAGAGGACGATATGAGTAATTTTAGTCAAGATATGGTTCGCTATGTTTGTGTTATGAGCATGAGCTTGTTGTTTTTCCGTATGACAAATTGCTGTTGAAAATTGAGAACAATTTCGGAAGGATTACTTTTCTAACTTGAAATTCTCACCTTTTTTTTATATATGGTAAAAGTAAGAATAACTTTGTCTGAAACTTTTTCTATAGGCTAAACATCTGCTACTTCTTTTATGTTTTTAAATGCCCTGTCCTGTGATCGAAAAAAAGTTGTCTAAAGTTAGCTTTACCAGCCCGCCCGGGCTCCGCTTAAACCTTTTTGATGACGCGATTAAGGTATGTGTACACCTTTTTTCCGATTTTTTGTCAAAAAAAATTTTTTCAGTCAAATTGGAAGAAAAGTTACTGGATTTCATTTTGGTAAAATCGCGATCTTAAAATCTTTTTTTGATCCAGAGTTATAACCATTTTAATTTCAAAACAAAGTTCGTCTTATGATGGATTATTTACTCAAATAATTGTCTCTTTCGGAAACAACAAAGACAAAAGAGAGAATTCAGCTGATGTTTATTCTCACCTTATTGAATAGTAATATTTTTGACACATTTCACTGATTACTCAAATAAACAGCAATCATTTCGTTAAAAATTTCAAATTGATGTAGAAAAAAACGAAATTTTACCACACCATACTACTTTTAACGAAGTTAAAGTCACCCATAGCATTTAGATATTGACTTCATTCTTTTTTTATGAGATTCCCAAATAATCAAACTTAAAAAGTGTCTTAGGATTTTATTTCTAACCGAGTTGTTTTTCCTCAGTTTACAGATAACTAAAAAAAATCACATTTAAATTTACTTTTTTATCGATATTTTTACAGAATTTAGGATTTAAAGAGTTAAAGTCAATTCCAAAAAAAATCCCAAGACACTTTTTTAGTTCAATCTATTGGGAACATAGTATCGAAATTATTTTTTCAAAATTCAAAAACTATGGGTGACTTTAACTTCTTTGAAGTAGGTAAGGTTAAAATTCTTAAGATTTTAATTATATCCTGCCCAGTTTTTTAAATTCAGCTGAAACTTTTACCATTAGAAAGAGAATATTATTGGCTTTCAGAAAATATATACTTCAAGCTTTCATCACCGTATAACAGAAACCGACAAAAATAAGAAGGGTTTAGTGGGAGGAAAACAATACCTAAGTCTTGTAGTTTGTCGAATAGAGATTGTCTCGCATGGGAATATATAGAGCAGTGCAGAAAAAAGTGCTGAGTATTTTCAACTGAGTTAGTTCGACAACCACAAAAAGGGTCTAAAGTATCACGAAAACCATGCCTAAATTTGTGCTCGTTGAGATGACTAAACCCTACCCGAAGTCGATTTAGAAAGACTACACCTTGATTGTCAGAAACATCAAAAACACGCGATTGTTTGGGTCTCAAAATTTTTAAAATTGCAATCTTAAAGGTTTTAACAGAAGGTAGATTTCTTATATTACTGTCCAGGACATTCCACTGGGATATGCAGCAAGGAAAAAAAGTATCAGCATTGTTCATGGGGCGTGAACATATCTATGAAAACTACAATCTCAATAACTTCAAGGACTTCTGGTGTGATGTAGACGATGCTATCGTCCGTTTAAAGCAAATGCGAGAAAGAGTTAGGGCGTCAGGGCGGTTTACGGGAAAAACGTGGCGGTAGAGTTTTGGAACACTGTAAACATCTCCGCCACTGCTTACTCCACCCGAATTTACCACGCCTCTCCTAAACTATTCCCTTTTTAGTGATCTTGTGTAGACGATAGGATCGTCTACGTGTGATGTTAACTACGAATACGGAATCTTCAGAAGACATACAGTTTGTAATGATTATCTCCGAAGACAAACAGAACGACAACTCGTCTTTATCAATGCTACCAATTCACTCCGATTCAACAATAGTGTCTACTTGGCTTCCCAATATGATAATTGCACCATCGAAAATAACGAATCCATACGTATACCATACTGTTTTTAGTTTCACTTCAGCGGAATACCAAAGCCGCCAAGCCGCCCTTCTAATTTCTTCTCACTCCTTCTGGATAGATGATTTGAAAGAGAAATACTTAAGAAAGTTCAATTTCTTTTGCTCGTTTCGCTCACAATAGATTTTCTTTGCCTGTACTGGAAAAATCTTTGCGATGGAAATTTTCAAAGATTTTAGTTTCACGAATAATGGGAACGATCTGTTCCACATATGTGACCTGGAAGTATGTACGTGTTATAAACGTTAATTACTAGCCCTTAAAAAATACTTCGTTGTACGTTGTCATAGAGTTCTTACATTGTTTTTTTCAAGAAAGTCAAGTTACCCAACTTAATATATATCGAAAATATCCTGCTATTTAGACACCCACTGAAGTACTGAGACATGAGTTTCATTAATTGCCACCGCAGGGAGCCTAAAGCGACCGATGATGGCATTCATAGCTTCATACATAAGGAAGTTGGGCAAACATCTCATAATTTTGCGTTTGCGTTTGCGCGTTTTTCAGTATTTTAGTTCCGCTTAACGGTAGCATTCTTATCTTACGGTCTTTCTATTGTTTTATCATCATCAAAAAGACTTTACCTTTTTGATCTGGTTACTCATTTTGAAATCTCAGTTTGTCTTTTTCTCATCCCTGGAGAGTTAATGAATCTAAGGAAATTCCCTTTTCTGGGAAATTCCCTTTTTATACCACAAGTAGTTATTTTAAGCGCTCTTCATAGTAAAATAACATATAAAGAGCAGTATCTTCAGATATACGCTTTTTATAGGAAAAACCAGTAAGTCATATGATTCTGGCTGGGCTGCTCTTAACTTTATATGAGTTTTTCAGGCTTAAATGTCAATATTAATGAAAATGGAAACCTGTACTTCGAAAATTTAACACTATGTGTTCGTTTTGCTGCAGTGGCATCTAATGAAAGTTATAGCTAGTGACAATTAGATAGTTAGGGTAAACTGCGACAGGAATACAGTCTATGTATTTCTCGTTTCATTCATTCGTAAAAAATTAAGGCTATGAATAAATGCCCAAGGTCAGGGAATAAATGAATTTTAACAGCCAAGAACCCAAAAAGCAAGGGAGCCGGCAACACGGTACATGACACACTCCAAACCAAAGTCCGTATAAAAACCCTGGTCTAGAAGCCTATTAATTGTTTTCTAAACTTTTGTAGGCAAATCCATCAGCCTCTAACAGTTAGAGGTCGACCAAGGGGGGGGGTACTAGGGTTGGTGAATTGTGAGGGGTATATGTGGGACCTCCAAAAACCGACCCTCAGATTTTTTATAAAAGTCCTACCCTTAAGGAAACCTTTTTACAATTCTTTCTCTCGAAAACAAAAAAAGAAACAATAGAAAGAACAAAAGGCTTTCAGAACGGCCTTTTTTATACGGACTAAATTTGACCCTTGCTTACTCAAACTTCTATTACCTTATTGACCCTTTTTATGGGCGTTATTTTTTAGGCTATTGGCGTTATAAGGGCTGGCGTTAAAAGGGTCGGTGTAAAAAGGGCCAACATTTGGCAAATTTCACTTAAAAGTGACATTAATTTTTGACCATTTTTCTCTATTCTAAAGAATTTTGGGTATGATTCGAAGATAAAGAATTATCCGTTGTTTTACTCCATATCCAAAACTTCGCAAAAATCAGTGATTTTCAATGGAATTTTCAACAGTTTACTACTGAAAAATGATATTTATAATGTAAATTGAAGCATAAACAGGCATAAATAGCCATTCTCACAAATTTTGGCGTTTTTTACGGCCCTGATTATAGGCGTAGCGAGATACCCTGCAAAATTTACGATGGAGTGCAGACGTTTATGACATATCCATTATCTTTTGATTAAACAAAGACAATAATTACTGTCGTAAAAACCACTCTCATCCATAAATTATGCAGGATATCTCGCTACGCCTATGCTGATTGGCGTAAGCCCAAAATCAGGCTGTGGCGTAATAACAGAAGGGCCGGCGTTAAATTAGGGCCGGCGTAAAAAAGAGCCGATAAGGTATTTCAATACTTCTATAATTCGAACTAATTCCCAGTCCTCTCAGGGCTTTCTTGAAATACTTTCTATAATTCGAATCTCACTGTAAATCGAGCAAATAACATTCCCCGAACATCTTTGGTTCAAGCTCGTCTTAAGTCTCATGTTAAAACTCTACTTTAGAGCACTTACAAATCGATTGTGGTTTTAAAACTTCCCGGTGGATTTTCTTTTTTCCTCAAATATTACGACCATGATTGTCTTTTTCCTCAAATATTACAACCATGATTGTAGCTGTATATATGCTCAAACGTAAGCTTACCTTGGATTTGCTTTGTTTGCTTTTTCATCCTGTTCATTCACTGTTTCAGTTTCACTTTTTCATCTTGTTATAAATGTATATTAGGAAAACGTAAGATACAAACCTCCGAAATGTGATCCTTATCTCTGATCCCGCCTTTCTCTTTTCTGACTGTCTGAGTTTCTGACTTTCTCATTTCTGACTGAGTTTTCATACCTGTCAATCATTTGACCATCAATTTCGACCAGTCTAATTTTCGCACCGAGTGGGATACGAACCACCACCAAAGAAAGACCTTCGGATTCGGAAGCCAGCACTATATCCCTTGAGCCATCGCCGCACAGCAAATTACGCAATTCATAACATTTTATACCAAACTGGCAAAATACGGGGGTAATGTTATTATAATATGGGTAAAAGTACCCCTTTTTTAAACCTGACTGAAATTCGAGCCGTTACTAGCAACCCTGCGGGGCCCAAGGCGCCGAGTATGCACCCGGCACAGTGACAAGCCGTTACTAGCAACCCTGACCTAAACAATCCCAAACAGCAAAACCCCCGGAAAATTTAAAATGTCGGAATGAGCAATAGCCGATCACATTTTGGAGGTTTGTCTTTTATGTTTTCCTGTATATTACCATGTTTTTAAAATTCGAATGTCGTTTGGGGGGACAGCACGTTCGAGATTTACTTCTCCTGTTTCGCGCTCAAAATATTCGAATCGTAAACGTTCGATTGCTCCTAAAGTTTCTGATTGGTCGATTGCATCTTAAGGCCTGAGTACACAGCAAGTTAAGATATCTTTAAGACTGATCTACACCACAAAGATTCCGCCAGTCGCTTTTTTGACGACGACTTTGTTTGGTCACGTGACTTTGTTGTTTATGAAATTAGCGAGCAGAATGATCTTCAAACCAACGAGGGCCAACATGGCGGATAGTCCCAAACCAAATTAACCACCAAAAACCCAACATCAAACCATCATTATTCTTCAAATTTGATATGGTAAGCTCTCAATTATCTGTTATTTATTCATCAAACCTTCATGAAACTTTTTTTTATTGTAGATAATCTTTCTAGCCGATTAGATCTTTAGAAATTGCGGGAGAACTTTTATTGCCATTTTTCTCATTATTGTTGTCAATCTTCTTCAACTCAACTACCCACCAAAGACAAATAAATTACCTTTCAAGTTTTTTTGATAGTTTAGAAGATAAATGATTGATTGCAGGTCTGGCGGAACAACCGTAAGAGTGGGTGGGTAGGCTGAAGGCTCAATCAAAGCGAGATAAAATTATTTGTTAAAAAATTTATATAAGACAAAAATCTCATTTGCTTAAAAAAGTTGGATTGCTGATATCTCGCCAGTCTCCCGGGTTCCGCCAGGTCTGGATTGAATTTTAGTTTTGTGGGAAAGGGTTTACTCTTACCTTAAAATCTACCGTAGAGTCGTCTAATCTCGACATACGTCTTGCAATCTCGACATAGCTGTAGGCTGGTCTTCGAAATAAAAAATCAAACATAAACAAATACATACCAAAGTTATCAATCAATCACAAAAATGTACTCTCTCTCTATCACGTCACAGATTGTTAATATAATATGAGAAATGTGAAGTGTTATTACTTATATTTGAAAAGAAAACTTTAACGATGTAGTAATCGCTAAAAACTAATTAGCATACTTTCAACGAAGATGTCCAAATCACAACAACACAACATTTTGCACGCAAGGAATTTTTTAGTAGACATTTTTACCGTGAACCGAAAATAATAAAAAGAACCCGGTTTCCTTTTGAATTTAATGTGACCGCCATATTGGCCATCACGGCGTGCGGCCTGTTAGCGCCTAGAGCGTGTATTTTTATATATAAGGAAGGGGAAACCAGGCTAAGCGCGCGAATTATTTTTATCACGACTTGAATCGTAATAAAGTTGTAAAATTTTAATGATGGACACGAGAAAGTTACGAGGAACAAGGAGGAAGTTTGCATGCGTTTCGTGTGTTGTGTAAAACTGCTTATAATTTGGATGTTTTTTTAATTGAAAGGATTGCAATGTTTACTGAACTTCTAGTTTGATGGATGAACTTGTTCGATAAGAATGATACCAAGAATTTCATTCAAGGTTTGTTTTGATTATTTTACAGATCCGGTGTCGAGATTGCAAGACGTATGTCGAGATTAGACGACTCTACGGTAATTAAAATGACCAGTCCGTCACACAGTGCCATACTGTATAAACAAAAAACTCAACATCCTTAGGAAGCAGTTACAAATATCTTCGTTTCACGTCGCCCGACTGACTCTCGAAAAGTGAGTAGAATTGAGTCGGTGAGTCGGTAAAATTGTCGGACTTTTTCTGTCAATTACATTTCCTTCGTTCAAAAATTTTATTATTGCCGATTCGTAGCATTTTGACTGTTTATCATTATATACATGTGCCATTTGGGTCGGAGGTCACAGTGTTCAAAGGTAATAATTTTAAACCACCCATAACATAACACGCGGTTGTTTTGGCTGCCTGCTGGCTGGTAGTTTTTCCTTCAAGAATACACTCCAAAAAATGGATGATGGAGGTCTTACTTATAATGGAAAACCAGAAAAGTTTTCTGGACCGACCGACCAACCGACCGACTCACTTTTTAGACCAAATGAGGACGCGAAATGAAGATATTTGTGATTGAAGCCTTATACAAAAGTTGTCTTTTTGATTTCCCAAACATTTGTCTCAAGCGTTCACTTCCACAATAATTTATGTAATTGCAATTTCTGTTAGTCCACAGTCTTGTTCAACATATACTCGTGTTTTTATCCAGACCCGATTAATCGAACTTGTCGAACCAATCGAACAATCAAACTAATCAAACTCCATCGAACGATTAAAGTTCAATTGAAACAATTAATCGAACTCTAGAATTTTTTTAAAGATTCTGAATGTTCGATTAAGTTTGATCAATGGGTTTCGGTTCGATCAGTTTGATAAACCAATTTTGTTCGACAAGTTTGTGCTGCTCCGCCACCGTATATTAGCTTCTTTTCAAAGCCAAATTCGGAATGTGATACTTTAGCGAATACTTTATATATGAAGACGTCGCATGGGAAGATTGGAAGCGTTATCGCATGGCTAATTTGGGAGAATGTCAGCATTCCAATTTCCCCAAAACTTATTTATAGGTAATCTCCATGGTGTTCTAAAGCTAATTTCTCGTTTGTTTTACTTGCACCTATTGAAATGTTACAGGGTCAGCCCAGATCTAGGTTCCAGGCAAAAAAATAGCCCCATCAATATATTAAATATATCCAGATATATTTGACAGTGGAAACAAGAATGCCTGTAACTTTTGACGAGAGAGAGAGAGACTAAACCTACCCAAATAAGGGCATAGGCCACATGCCTAAAGCATGAGGATCACAGCGCATAAAATAAATTTCAAATACTAATAAAATACTATGCTATTTGGAAAATAAAATAGTATTGTCTTAGTAAAAAGAAATACACTAGTCAAATATGTATCATATCATCAAGGATCAATTTTCACACAGTGAATCAAATTTCTCCATTCCAATTTATTCAAAGCCAAATCATGCGAAACCTTAGTATCAATGCCAGATTTTTTCAAACATTTATATAGAGATCGACCATAGGTGTACCTTGGAGCACCACAAGGATATTTAGAACAGACCCACCACGACAACATTTTCCGTGGAAGGCTATTCTAAGGCATTCCCATTGTAAACATGTCCAGCCCATCTGAGCTGTTGACGACAAATGTAGGTGTCTTGATTCGAGAAAGTTTATCAAGAAGATCAGATGTACATTTACGATCGAGTAACTCAACAAAAATTGAGCTTTTTGTCTACTGATGCTACAACGTTCATTTTTACACCAGTGGTAGTTCAACCTTAGGTTAAGAAGGTTGTCAAATTTTATGGCAAACAGAAAAGCTCTTCGGAAGATATAGGCCCCGAATATCCCTTTCGAGCACTTTTCTGTGAAATATCAAATCTCCAAATTTTTACTTAAAACAGGGGTAGTGATGATAAAACAGTTTTTCAAAAGATCATCAAACAGTGAGCAAATTTTTCTCTTGACACTTACCTTCTTTACACATAAAAATACCAAAGAATGCAACCATGTTCGTCAACTCTTGTTACAGAATTTAAAAAGATGGTAAAACAAGCTATTCCATAATATTTTTGGGAAAGTTGAAAAAGAGTTTTAGAAATCTCCAAGAGAGGTTTTGATGTTACTGTCTGTGTGTGCTTTGTGAGAAACTTTTGAAAAAATAGATCACTATTCCTCGGCTAGTAGCTCAAAGAATTTGGGCCTGCATTGAGTTTGCTCGCGTTGGAAATGTTTGTGATGTGCAATTAAGATGGAGAAACTGTTGGCAAAATATAAATAAGAAAAATCAAGGATAAAAAAAAACAATAAAATTGTGTTTTTGTCATTTTGTCTTATTTATAGCGTGATTGCTGTTTTTGATGATTCGACATGGGAAAAAAGTCAGTCTTGTTTGAATAACTTTCGAACTACTTTTTCAAATTTAATGTATGATAGCTCAAAATTCATGTTAGAGCATCCTCTATATACGATAAAAAAAGAATGAACAAAATATTTAAATCCTGAAGCTCAAAATATCTCGACAAACCCGTATACTTTTTTTTGGTGCTCCCGGTATGAAATCAGAAATTACTTGATTCCTTTTTTTGACACCCTTTGACTCTAGGAAATCTCAATCTGTTTAAGGTCTTCTCTTTTAAAATTTGGCCGCATTTCTGTAAGTTGACATCTGCCTGTGGCATTTTTAATGGATTAAGGCAAGGGGTGATGCTGATGATTTAACATACAATAGCAAGAAAATTATTTATTTGTGTTTTTACAGCTCACATACTTCAAAACAACAAACATCAAGAAACAATAAAAAGAACAACAAAGCAGACATTGGGACTAAGGAAAAGAATGTAAGTTTTATAATATTATCAGGTCATTTTTACACTCATCCAAGGTGAATAAAGGTGGTTTTGCCCAATAGCATTTTTCTTAAGAACTAAAAGTGTAACATGCACTTTGTTATTTTCCATCTTACTGCCTTTCTATCTATTTTGTACTAAAATAGCCAAGGATAGCGGTATCAGTATTTTTTATTGGAACAATTAGTTAGGACTAATGATGAGATTATGCATTCTCACGTCTAATTTGATCTTTTTTAGATTTCATATTTTGTACAGAAGATCAAAATCTACCAAAGAAAGAACTAAACAGATTTATTGCAAGCCAGGGCCAAAACAATTTGCAAGCTCAATATGAGTTACAATAAGGTAATTTATTTAAATAACATGGTTTTCAAATGAGTTGATAGATTATTTATTTACTTTACTACTTTGGTCTTGTAAATGGCAACTTGATTGGAAATGTAATTTCCCAAAAAATTTGAAAAGCTGATCGACCCACTCTCTTATATTGGTCTGACACCAGCTTTCTGCCTGCTTAGACTTTTCTGGCAATACCTTGATAAAAGTCTGCTTCAGAATGCAGTTTTTTCCCAAGTTGATATATCGCCACTAAATTACTAGGCCCCCCTATTTTCAGGAACATGACCAAGTCCCTAGTGAAAAACTTTGGATATTAAACTTCCAAAAGGTTTTTTTAGTTTTTATTTTTTCGCTGCTGGAGAAAAACATACCTTATTACATGAATATAAGTATGGAAGCATTTAACGGCCTTGAAAATAACGTAACATAAATTTACACGAACATGTGCAGGTATAAACTTTAGAGTTTAGCTTTAAAAAACTAATGGGATTTTTATTAAAACGAAAATTTTCCACTTGTGTTAATTACACATCTCCTAATATTCATAAAGGTAGCCCAATCTTTTTTTGATGGACTTTAACCCGATTGGTACCAACACAAAGAGATTACTTAAAAAGTTAGAAAAGAAAATTTTCTTGGCTGATACATAGTCAATAAAAAAATTTGCTGTGCTAGTAAAAGATAAATCTCAGCTGCTAAAAAGCAGACATTTTACTGTACTGTTTTGGGCTGATCAGTCTGGATTGGTCTTTCAGGTTCTTAAATTCATTTAAGGAGTCACAAATTAGTTTACTTTTAAACTTAATTGTTATATGACAATTATTTTTCAAGAAATTTGCCTCATTTACCTTCTCTCTTGGTCTCCAACGAATTTGTGGTCATATTTTTAAATCTTCTGTTTTGAAAAATCTAAATCCCGGATTTCCACCTGACATTATCAAGATTTTAATACGCTGACACTCCTTTTGTTGTTTTCTTCATTCAGCGTGAAAGAAATTCATCAATGAACTCGTATGGAGGCAACAACAGGAATTCATCACCACACAGCCAATACCATCACAGCAAAGTGAACAACAATCGCCAACGATCCACATCATCACCAGTCACTGTATCACAAGCAAACGACTCACCCTCATCACAACATAACCAATACTATGGTAAAAAAGAGAAAGGCATTGTTGAGAAGTTGTTGAATTCCTACGGGTTTGTTGAGTGTGCAACAACTGGGAATCGAGTTTTCTTCCACTACAGTGAATTTGAAGGAGATCCAAATCACTTACAAGTGGGAGGTATGTGATCATTTTTGTTCGTTTTTTTAAAAGGGCAGATAGCTTCCCCTGCGGAAATCTTTGCGATAATTGCATTTCTGAACTCTTTTCACAAAAGTTTCTGCCAGGTAAGAAAGTCGCTCTGCTTTGTTCTTTTTGTTAAATTTTTGTCTTTTTCATTAAGTCTTTCATTAATAAAATGTATACTTTACAAAAATTTAGAAGAATCCATAAATGTTTTATTATTGGTATTCAAAAAAGACACCACAGCCAACCCTTTTAAAAGTTTTTATAATGAGATTTTGATTGTTCCTAAACCAAACCATTCTTACACACGTTACGTTTAATAAACCCATTCTTGATGATTTTCTCTGATAGACTGCTTAGATTTCGTACTGACAACTGATCCGAGAAACAACAAACCGATTGCCATCAAATTAAACAAGCTTCCAGCCGGATCGGTGGTCGTTGAAACATTATCAGAAGAATCCTGCATCGGTAGGATCGAAATGGAAGCTAAACCCCAACGTAACGGAGAAGCTGAGTCGACACTTGGTCGAGTGAGCTATGACAAAAGTGGGGTGAGATAAAAACTTAAAGTCCATGATCACTGTTTTTGAACAGAAAGTTTGTTGCTTTCATACAAAAAATTTTAACAGAAGATTTTCTCTTTGACAATAATGTGCCCAACCGCATAGTCTAAAGAGATATTGCTTCCAACCTAATGTCATGATCACAGTGTAGCTCTACATGGGTATAAACAATTACAAAGTATACGCTTAACTTCGAAAACTTCTTTTTTTCATCAGGAATTTTTCTTTCTCCCATTTTCGTTAAATGATGTTGCGAAAGGAGAAACAATCAATAAAGGAGATACAGTGGAATTTTACATTGCCACAAACAAGAGAACTGGCTCAATGAAAGCCAGAAAAATTCGATACTCTGACCCTGCTAAACAGGTCAAAACAGTTCAAGGTTAGTATTTACATGAGTCATGTCCATCCTGGCAGCAAAGCATAAGCTGAAAAAGTTAAACCTGAAGTAAAAGGGTTTCTCTAAAAAAGAAAATATATGAAAATTTTGATCTGGAAATGGGCAATTACAACAAAATGTTGAAACCATTCGATTGGCAAGGGGATGGAATTCGACGTTGGGGTCCTGAGTGAGGTAAACAATAAAAAAGATTTCAAGATGTTCAGAATTCCACAGGGCTTTGGGCAAATAATTCATTGGTTTCAAACGTTATCATATTTGATTATGATTTTCAGTGCGTTTGACCACCATAAAGATAAGTCACAAAAACCTTTGTTCACACAACTTTAACTCATTTTTCGTCATTTTTTCAGGAATTGTAAGCTCACTGAAGGAAGCATATGGTTTCATTGAACGTGCTGATGTAGTGGACGAAATCTTCTTCCATTATTCTGAATACAGTGCTGATATCAACGAACTGATGATCGGTGATGATGTCCAGTTCAATTTACAAGACAGACTGGTAAGTTTGACGACACGCCATTCACCTTTCCCCTTCCCATTCATTGCACCACAAAGATGATTTGGTTCGACTTAACCAGAGTCAAATAATTCCTAAAATCTAAAGCCATTGGATTTACAAGTTTAAAAATTTCTTCCGTCTCAGCGAAGTTTATATAAAAAGAAGACGGCTTTCCCGTCTCAAAATCCTGCATAATTCATCAAAACTTCAATATTAAGGGCTTATTTGCCCTGCAAAATTCATTCTCCGATTCAGACAAAAAACCTTACTTTAATCACTGATATATGTGCTCGCAGATGAAACGGCTTGTCTGTCATTTTGGCCCTGGCGTACTCAAACGCATCCCCACTCATCATTTACTCAAACCTTGGTTTAGTACCAAACGAATTTGAAAAATTGCTGGAACTGCCATCGTTCTTTTTAGTGGGGCGGATTATCACATAAAAAAGGGACGATACTTCAAATTGTGATAGAGCTCTGAAATTTTGCACAGAGGTTCCCCATGAAGTAAAGAAAATAAAAATTGAGAGAGACACTCTTGAAAATGATGTTTCTGTTGACGTCAGCACTTTTTTTGCAAAAATTTCATCTTCGAAAAACCCTAACATATTATATACTGTTGGAAAGGAAATTTAATTCTGAACAACTTTTTTGCTTACGGGAAATCACGAAAATCAATTTAAAAAAAGATATGCCTTTCTGAAGCTGCCATGGTATGCAAGAATATCATTTTGACGTTAAATCATTTTGACGTTAACTACATAAGGATAAAAACATAGATATAACCACTATATTGAAACTCTTTTTCTATATCCAAACTTACGTTATCAGCTAAATTTATTCTAGTACCACCTAAAACGCCCTCTCGAATTTTCTAAATGGAAATCTTATGACAAAAGATTATGACATTTTCATAAGTTGTGCTTGTCTTTCGATACATTTATTGACACAAAAGAAAAGTCATCCAAACTAAGCTTCTTTTAAGCTTAAACAACACAAATTCCTAACTCTAGTTTCTCTAGTTTCATGCGTAAAAATGCTCAAATTGTTCTTTGTCTCAATTTACCCAGCCTGTCAATGTGTTTGTTGTTTGATGTTGTTGTTTACATACATCATTGAACGCGGAAGTCCCACATTTGTAGACATTCGAATTTTACAATAACATTCGAATCACAGACGTTCGAATCTAGTTTTCGAATTTCAGAACATTCGAATCCTAAAGTGTTCGAATCTCATTGCCAATCTTTCAGTCTCTTTCGGCTCGTTTTTTTTTTTTTTTTTTTTTTTTTTTTTTTTTTTTTTTTTTTTTTTTGTATGGCGTTCTGGTCTGTACGTTTCTTCGAGTTTGACCCATTAATATCTTTTCCCAGCCTCTTTGTTTGATCCAGTTAAGAATTCTAGCTATGATGGTGCTGGTCACACTCTGTTCAATATGATCAAATATCTTTTTATTAGGGATATAGTTAAATAGTTAGTAGATTTTATTTTATTTAAAAAAAGAAAAAAAGAAAAGCTGTAACATTTTATTTTTACTTGTATATATTTTTAGTAGATATACCGAGATTTTTGGTGATTAAAGAGACATAAATAAAAAAAAAAAAAAAAATTAACAAGAAAACTTTCAAAACAAAACATTGAACAAATGTTAAAACAAGTTTGTGGAGCAATATGATGAAAAGTGCTTTTTTAGCTGTTATTGGATTTTTTTGACGCAAATGTCTGGGGACTTTGTGGTTGTATCTCCCATCGACCTACAAGACATCAGAACAAAATGGGAGTTGTGTTTTATTTGTCAGGAGGATAATGAAGATCTATTAGTGAATCCATCTTTAAGAAGAGGTAAATAAAAACAATCTTGAACAGGTTTTATGCGGGCTTTATTGTCTTTTTGAAAGCCTTAAGCTTTATTTAATAAAGTATACTGAATACAATTGTAGGGTGATAAGGTTAGCACTAGGTCATGTAAATTCCAATGTTACACCACTTCCTTAGTCTTTGTACAACTTTTTGAATAAAACGGTTTATTGATTCAGTATACGAAATTTTACCGCTAAATATTTACTACTTGATCCCGAAAAGAGCTCCTACAATACCATAGCGAATACGTTGAGGAAATATCAGGATTTCGAGTTACTTCCGAGTTTGTTGAAACAGCGATGTCAAAAGTATACTTGCTCAAACGACTTTCTGGATGCCTTTTTGAAGGAAAAAGCCGTCTTTCACAAAAATTGCATGGCGAACTATAATTCACAAAAATTGAGCAGAGTGAAAAGAAAACTGTTTTGTGTAGATGCTAGTCTTAGTGAAACAAAAAATTCTAATGTGGAGCAAAAGAGACCAAAAAGATCTAGTGTGCTCGGATTGGAAAATCTCAGGAGATGCTTCTTTTGCAATGACTTTTCTGATAGTGAAAATATGCACCGTTGTAAGACGTTAGAGTTAAACGAAAAGATCAAAGAAATAGCTCAGGAAATGCGCAGTGTTGAAGTTTTGGCAAAGCTAAGTGTTGGAGAAATGGTGGCATCTCGCGCAGATTATCATTTGAAGTGCCTCGTTCAATTTTATAATCAATATCGAAGTTTCAAAATTTCTGAGAAGGGTATTGAAGACAGCAGTATAATTGAAGGTATACATATAGTCCTAATTTATGAGTGATACATGGTGTATTAATCTCGCATTGTAACAAATTTTCCTCATCTAACATCAATCACAGCGTCTATGTTAAGGGGTTCTCCATTCATTGAGTTTAAAACCCGGAAAAGGCTAGAGGAGAGACTTCTCAATGGGAAATGAAGCCGCCTAATTTCCCAAGTAGCAGAACTAGTTTTCTATCCAGAACACGCCGTTATCATGTCTTGGAAAGGTTAAAGACTCTCCTCTAGCCATTCGGGTTTTAAACTCAATGACTCCTTCAGTGTGCGATGCTTATGCCAGTTTCAGTAAACTTCTCTATTTCTCAAATTATAATTTCAAACAATTCTATACTTAGGATTAGCATTGTCAGAACTTTGTGACACTATCAATGAGCTTGTCATTGCATCGACTGAAAACCCGGTATTCATGATGAAAGATTTGCGTGAGATGTATCAAGAGAAGTTGAAAGAGCTTGGTGCGAGCCAAAGTCGAATAGATAATGTCAATGTGACCCGACTCAAAGAAAGTATTTTGAAAGAAGTGAATGGCCTCTGTGAGGGAAAAAATGGGAAGTATACAATCCTTACAACCAATGGATCATTTGGCCGCGTTGTCTTTGAAGCTTCTCAAAAGTCAACCTCAGATGAGGATGTAATAATTTCAAAAGCTGCTGCTATTATTCGGAGGACTCTCTTCTCACAAGAGCACAGATTCGATGGCAATTTCGACATCAATATTCAAAGTCTTCCAAATCATCTTCTTAAGCTTCTGGCACAAATCATAGACGGTTCGAAAAATATGGACACCATCTCTCAAGCAACTAAAGACATCACCGTCAAAATCGCCCAAGTTGTGAAGTTTAATTCTTCAAAAACAACAAGAAGGAAATCTGAAACCATTGATAGGCGTCATTCAAAGCAAAACGAGCTTCCCCTGCTTTCACTTGTTGGTCTCAGCATCCATTCGAAGACAAGAAAAAGAGGAATCGTAGAGTTTCTCTTTCTTCAAGGTTTCTCGATATCCTATGACAGAGTCATAGAGATCGAAAACCACATCACAAAGCAGCTCTGTCTGAAATATAACAAAGATGGCCTTGTTTGTCCACCCTCTTTGAGAAAGTTGCTGTTTATAATAGCTGCGATTGATAATATTGACCATGACCCTTCATCAGCAACTGCCAAAAATTTTTTCCATGGAACAAGCATCTCAATATTCCAGTACCCTGAAGATGGCGATGAGTCCCCAAAATTTGTCATGGAAAAAGACTTGCCCTCTGAAGAAGATGTACAACTTCCATCATCGTATACGTGTGTATTACCTGCTAAAGATTACAAACCTGAGCCGACAAATCGCTCCTCGTACCAACAAGATCCGTTTTTCAACCAGCAAACAGCACGTGTAGAGAAATGGCAAGACGACATCAACTCTTCCAACCTTTCGGATGGTGAGAAGATCAACTTTGCCTCCTATTTTTCTGCTCGAACGTCCAAAAAGATGCCTCAAACGTCATCAACTCTGTTGCCATTGCTTGAAGAATCAGTTAACTCGACGGCTATGGTACAGCATTGTATGAACGTAATTAAGAAGCTGACAAATCATCTTAATCCAGGACAAGTAACCATCATCACGGCTGATCAGCCAGTCTACGCTATCGGAAAGCAAGTCGAATGGACTTACCCAGACAGATTTTGCGATGTACTATGGATGCTTGGTCCATTACACATAGAAATGATGTTCATGAGCGCCATTGGTGACTGGTTGGAAGGTAGCGGATGGGTCGAAGTTCTGCGAAGAGCGAATTTTTCAACACCTGGTCGAGAAGAGAGCCTTTTGAATGGCAACAAATCTAAACGCACTAGATATTCACACGAGGTGACATTTGCTGTATTGACAAAACTAGCCAAGGCTGCTTTCGAATGTCAAAAGGAAACCAATGATTTTGATGAATGGAGAAAGGCTACAATGACAAAAAACGCTAATCACGCTTTCTGGTTTCATGCGATTGAGATGGAAGCAATTCTCTTTTCGTTTATGCTAAGCCTAAGAGATGCTGATTTCTCCCTTTTTGTCAAGTCTATTAAAGAGATGCTACCGTGGTTGTTTTCACTAGACCATACACACTATTCACGCTGGATGCCAGTCTTCTTACGGGACCTAAAGAAATTGCCATCACAACATCCGTCAGTATTGGAACAGTTCAAACGTGGCTACTTCACCGTGAAAAATAGCAACCATTTGTTTTCAAATATTGGTGTAGATCAAGCTCATGAGCAAAATAACAAATTGGTCAAGATCGATGGTGGCGCCATTGGTATCCTTGATAGTCCATCATCCTTGTTGAGATGGTCAGTGGCTGGTCCAGTCATCGCTAAACTCTGCAAAGACCACGAAGAAGGAAACACTGACAGCGGAGATCAACCTCACCACCAAGACAATGAGAAATTTGAAGATGACTTTCGGAGCGATGTCACATCACTATACAACGCTTTTATTGATTTCGGAAACCCATTTTGTGAGGAAAAAAAAAATTTGACTCATTTAACCTCTCGTGTTGTCCTTGACGATTCTCATTCAGCATCAGTGTTTCAAGCAAAGAAAATTGGGAAGACGCAGTTCGAAAAGTTCAACCAAGATAGAATATTTTCCGTACCATTTTATTCAACAGCCCTTTTTTCGTTAGATGTGTTATTCATGTTATGTTATGCGTTTCTGGCTCGCCACAAGGCTATGTAATCATAATTTCGTTGGATTAGAGTTGAAATGTTATTTTTTGCAAAGTTTTTTTCTCTTTCTCAGTTCATGATTTCGACACAAAAGTTTCAATTAATATTCATAAAATCTATTGAATTGTACATTGTTTATTGAAACCAGCACGAATAATTGACGTCAATATATATATATTTTAACGTCAAAATGATTTTCTTGCATACCATGGCGGCTTAAGAAAGGCATATCTTTTTTTAAATTGATTTTCGTGATTTCCCGTAAGCAAAAAAGTTGTTCAGAATTAAATTTCCTTTCCAACAGTATATAATATATTAAGGTTTTTCGAAGATGAAATTTTTGCAAAAAAAGTGCTGACGTCAACAGAAACATCATTTTCAAGAGTGTCTCTCTCAATTTTTCTTTTTCTTACTTCATGATGAACCTCTGTACAAAATTTCAGAGCTCTATCACAATTTGAAGTATACATGTGATAATCCGCCCCACTATTTAGCGATATTAGTTTGGAGTCTAAATTCACTTACAACAGAGTTGGCTCTAATGTAACCTGGGCCATTATCATGGAAAATTTAGTTATTTAGATGGTCGATTAAGCTGGGGTTCGAGCCCACATCCTTCAGACCAGGCGTCAACTACCGTTTCCTAGTGAATTGAAAACTTTGTTATTGTTAATCCATAGGGTAAAGAAATTGCGGTTTCCATCAAGAAGCTCAGTCCAGGCACAGTCGTCTTTGAAGACATATCAGAAAACCGATTCAAAGGACACGTCATCAAAGCGATTGGCCCGAAATCTATGAACAGCTCTATGGATGGACAATTAACAGGCATGATTGAATATCAAGGGAAAACAGATACTCATGAAGTGTTGTTTGGTGACCGAGACATGGAGGATGATATCATTCTACAAAAAGGTTTGCCTGTTTGTTTGTGATGGTTCTTTCAATGTGCGATGAGGGCTCTTTAACTCAACAAGAATTGAGTATTGTATAATTAGTTCTAAGACCGTGCACTGCAAAGCCCCTTTCCTTGGTAAAAACTATTCAATGGTTACTATATGCCAAAGAAAAGAAATGTTATAATCCTCTGTGCAAAGTTTCTATTGCTTTTGAAATCCCTGAGAGAAAACTTACTGCATGTTGCTAATGTTTGGAAAAATCCGAAATTCTGCTATTTATGTTTTAAGTAATTCATAATTCAATTATTTTCGTTTGTTCTTCCAGGCGATGTTGTCGAGTTCAACGTCTCTACAGACCGTCGCGACAAATTACAGCGAGCAGTCAACATCAAATTGATTTCAGTGTGTTTGAAGAACGGACAAACGCGTGAAGTGGGCGTGGTCAGCAGCCTGAAAGAAGGATTTGGTTTCATTAAGTGTGCTGATCAAGATTTGAGCATTTTCTTCCATTTCAGTGAAGTCCTTGAACAGGTATTTCGATCGAATTTCAGAATTTAAAACAGATCAAGATTTGATGTGTGTCATATCAACATGAAGATGCCACAGTAGTGTACCTGCTTTAGATGCAAAAGCCTCATGAAGAACCCTCTAAAAAAAGACTTAGCAAATCATCGGACCTTCAATGCGATTAATAGTTTGATCGTCAAGAATACAATACCTATGTCAGCCTGATAAACAACAGTTTTAGCCCCTTGTAGTCCTGCTTGGTGTAGAGACACTACTCAAGGTCTAAGAAGGAAGTCCAAGTTTCTGAATTTCATCGTTCCCGGTGTCTTCTTGACCAGCCTCAAACCTTAGTTCTGCAGGAGCGATGCATAATTTAATCAGTGATTCAAATTCACATTATATTTTCAGTCACATTTGATCAATCTTGGAGATGAAGTTGAATTCACCATTCAAAACGTAAGTGTTTTGGAATTTTAGTTTATGGCGAATATAAGACGAACATAAGGGGCCGTCCACACAGTACGACGCACTAAGGGGGAGGGGGGGTTTCTTCTCAAAAGCGTATGCTTGCGTACAGGGGGAGGGGTCAAAGGAAAATGTACGTACGCAGAGAAAAATTTTTCATAGCCCTTTTTCGCTTGTTTTTTGTCGACTTTTACGCTTGCAGGGATCGAATTAACGTATCGCATTAGCGTATCGCATTTCGCAATTTCGCGTTTTTGGATTACTTACAAGCTAAAAATTGAAAATTGATCCATTTTAGGACACAAAATCATGCTTATCAAAAAATTGCGATGCACTTTCTATTCCTTATTTCGATGCCTGGCTTGTTATATGTATCACGGAAAAGAAAAAGTTAAAAGTAAAAGTACGTACTTGACAGAGGGGATATAGCCATTTGCGTACGCTTGCGTACAGGGGGGGGAGGGGGTACTCGATTATCGACATTCTAGTGCGTACGTAAGTACTATGTGGACGGCCCCTAAGGATAGCCAAATTTTTCTCACACCGCTCGCTATTCGGAATTATTTTCCCTACGATCTCGAATATTCTCATACCAATAATTCTTAATTTTCCTTACCTAGGACCAGATTTCACAACGCCAGCACGCCACTCGGATCCGTTTCTTACCAAAAGGAACTGTTTCGTTTGAAATCATCTCGTCCAAAAGACACGTGGGCGTCATCGATCGTGAAGCACCGGAGCGACAATTGAAAAGCCCAAGCAAAACCAATAGGTATGTTTTGCTTAGAGTCTCATTTATTTTGCTTGATTCTGGTTGATAATGCAGGAAGTAATGTTTCCAGAAAAAGTTTATCTGGACTTAATGAATAATTTTTCAATATATTCCAAATAAACGTTACCCGAGACCCCAAAAAAACGTTACCCTGAGACCCAAACAAACGTTACAGGACAGCTTTAGTCTAGCATGCTAGACAGCTAGACACTAGACCAGTAAATCAAGAAATATGAGGGTGGGCAAAAAAAACCGAATGACAATATTCTAATTTATAGCCGTACCGTACTGTCAACAATGTTAAAAGTTATTCCGTCTCAGACGGATCTACGTCTCGGCTAAGTATATATTTTCCGGCTCAAAATGATTATGCATAATTCAAAAAGATTTCGAGAATAAGTGCTAATTTGCTTTGTAAATCTATTTCCGAAAGGCGAAAACGTTGCTTTGGCCACATTTAAAAAGTGGCAAAATAACTGTGTTCACTTCAGCATATCTTTTTTTATACGTTACAGGGAAAATGAGTTCGGTATCATCAAATGTTATTTGGAAGGACAAGAGACAGACATCCTGTACCGCGTCCGTGATTGCCGACCGCGTGAAATGGTGCGCTACCGTGACAAAGTCGAATTCGTGCTCGTTACGAAGAAAACCAATCAACAACGATTCGCCCGTGATGTTTCCATCTTGGAGAAGAGCGAGACTAAAATGCTACACGGTTACGTTTGTGCTCTTAAGGACAGTTACGGGTTTATCGAGACGGAAGACCACACCACAGAGCTCTTTTTCCACTTCAGTGAGTACGAAGGCGACACTAAACAATTGGAACTGGGTAGCTACGTCATGTACGCGGAGACCAGAAAAGGCGAGAAACGAAGTGCAGAGAAAGTGTGCAAGATTTTGTCTCACGTCTGTAAAGATGAGATTTTACCGCAGACCTACGATGGGGTTATTACACGACCAATGAGAACTATGGACCCTGATGTAAGTCACCCTGAATTTCGTGGTAACGATTTTCAATCACTATCCACACTTCTATTAGGACACATTTTTAAATCAAATTTCCTTTGCTCTGACTTAAAGATTTAAAACATTTTTATGACTTTTTTAGGGTAAAACGTACCTTTACCCAACTAAAAGAAGATACGAATCTTAGGATCAAGATTAGGATCGTCCAATCTCCTCATTTAAACTTGTGTTAGTCCTGCCGATTTTCTTTCCCTGAAATCGGAATGTGATGAAAATTTGTTATTGTCTGGAGTTCTATAGTATATAAGTAACAATAACTTTCAACGCCTATGAATCATTTTTCTTTGTTTACAGCAAGATGAATACGAAGGTCTTATCCAACTATCACGCGCTTCCGCCAACAAGCAACAAAAACAACAAAAACATAACGCCAGCTTGAACGGCAGTCTCAACGGATCCAGTTTAAACGGTTCTATCCTTGACGATTCTACCGCAAGCACCAATGGTGACGCAGAGAACGGCGAGGACGAAAAATCACCAGCAACGAACGGTGAACAACAACAGTTGGTCTACAGATTTGGTATCACTGCCATCATGGAGAAAAAAGAAGCTATTCAAGTTGGTGATAAGGTACATCCGAAAAGGAAAACGTACTTGGTAAAGCGAGCTCACTGCTCTGGTGGAACAACCCTCCCACCATTATTTTTCTAACCCTATAGTAACTTTAGTTTCGCCGCACTTCTACGCTTTTATTGTTTTTATTCCACAAGATTCTTATTGTTCAAAACGATTGCAGATTTTTGTATCTAATCAACAGGAAATCGTTATTTGCGTGCATCTGGTCATAATCATCCCCTATGTGAAATGACTTTTTGTGACTGTTTGTGACAAATACTCACGGTAGCTATCTTTCTCTACTGTAGATAATCTTTTCAACTGGAACTTTGATAATAACGAGCTCTTTATTTCTTCTTCTGACAGGTGTCTTTCCAAATTTGCATCGATGCCGTGACGAAGAAAAAACGAGCATGCAACGTCGCTTGTAAACGAAGTCTACTCAGAGGAAAAGTCGAGTCCGTCAAAGGGCAGGTCAGTTTGCATAAATGATGCATCAGTGAACATTTTTTTATCTACACGATCTCTACTTTTATTTGTACAACACATCATACATCCTGAGCACACCTCCCTCTTATATAAAGGGATAAGGATAATGGATATTTTCTTACGGAGCCATGGCCTTTAGATTGCATTTGTCCCAGCGCAAAGTAATCTGAATCTGCTGTTTTGGTTTTACAGGGTTTTTCAGATATTGGACCAGTTAATAAATAACTTGAATTTCATTATAGCTGTTATCAAATGTGTCAGATTGTACTCTGCACCCGATTTTATCCCACGTTCGATCTCCATTCTAGACGGATCTTAGAAACACTTAACCTATAATCCTAAAACCCATTCCCGTTCGAGATTATATTTTGAACAAAAGGCGACTGTCTGATGACAATATCATTTTTTCTTGTTGTTTACAGTTTGGTTTCATCGCGTACAACCATGACGACGGAAAAAGCGTATTTTTCCACATGTCTGAGGTTCAAAATGAAAACGGCAAAGAGTTAAAGGTAAAAAAAATTTTCGAATTGTACGCTACAAAAGTGCAGGGCTCGTGAAGATTCACAAATGATTTTACATCTTTATTGTACTATTGTACTTTATTGTCGATCTGGTAGTTGAGAGGTCAGAGTTTCACCTCTTGAAAATTTTCGTTCAGTTCAGCTCTTCCCAGATTGATTTCCTACCATATATAATTATTTTTATTTGATCGGCAAAAAGGTAGGTTTACCTACTTTTATGATAACGTTGATCCATGCTCCTCGATAACTAGAGTTCTTTCAAAGCTCCTCGATTTTTTATTATTTATCATTGATTTCGTTGACAGCAAGGTGACGAAGTTTCTTTCATGTTGGTGCAGAATCACAAGAATGCAAAGAAGAGCGCCATACGTGTTCAGAAAATCATGTAAGATTCATAGATGTCCAGTGAAAGAGAATTATATTAAGATTTTAAATCATTTCAACAATAGGCCATTTCACGGTCGAAATGGATCATGGGTAATCAGGACTGATTGCGCCTCCATTACGGCTTCCCGTTGGCTAGACGCAAAAATCTTCAATTTTTTTCAAAACTTTGGACCAATAGTAAGTCGTTATTAGCGCGCAGTGGTCCTGATTACCCATTACGCTTTGCGACTGTGAAATGGCCTATTTTTTTGTTTTTATTGTTCTTTACGTTCTATTAATCATCATCAGTATACTTACTCGACTAGAGAGTTTGATTGGTGTTTTAATTGTGAAGGAATTGTTTAGTTCATTTAGTCATACTTGCCTTCTATCAGATAGTACCTTAAAGGTCTCAAAGACTGATGGCTGGAATACGCAAGGCAGAAAACTTCCAGGACCTTATAATGTGGGGGACTGGAATTTAAGAATGATCAAAAGATAAATCAGTGGGGACTTTTAATTAGGTACCCGAGAATAGTTTGTCATCAAACAGACATTAGCAGTTAGATTCATGACTTTCCTGAATTTTATGAATTTTCACGGTGTAATACTAAAGTTTTTAAATTTGTTTCCTTTTTTTTCTCCTTAGTGACGAAAGACCTGAACATTTATTGAGAAGACGAAGTCACAAATTCTCTGAATCTCAGACATTCAAGTAAGCTCGATTAATTCTCCAAATCCATGTATTTATTTCTTCTTTTGATTTCTCTCAATGTGTTTTTTCATAAAAAATTTGAATATGGGGGGGGGGTGGAGGATATAACATATTTTGGAAATTTACCCCCCGGACATTTTGACATTTGACCCCCGGACAGCAGGTCTAACCCCATGGACAATCAAAATTACCCCCAAACAGAGCAAGTTTTCCCCTCGGACAAGGCAAATTTTGTAGATTTCTCACTACCCCCCCCCCCCCCCCCCCCCCCCCCGCGGACACTTTATCTTCCACCCCACATGTACGGACATTTTCTAAAAGAGCCCAATTGGCGGTGATTGTTTTGTTTTTCTTTTCTTTTTTACATCCATTACCCTCCTGAAAAGGCCAAGTTGTAAAAATAATTGTAACAAGGTGCTCAATAAACGGGTGGATTGGATCTGAATTAGAATACCATTAAACACGGATTTATAGTTCCCATTTTCCAAGTAGACGTTTGAACTTTGTACATCTGAATACGTTTAATACGCCCCTAATAAAAAAAATGTTTATTTGGCAATGTTGTTGTTTATTTGGCAATATTATTATTGGTACATTGTTTAGTATACCGAACGATTGTTCTTAGGTAGAGTCAGCGTGACAAACATTCAGTTTGGTCAATCTTTAGGTTCCTATTCTTATCATATCACTATTTTGTTTATCCGTAACACAACTTCTCCTTTTTCCAGGGTTTCAGTCCTACGTCATCCTACTGGTCCAGACGGTACAACTGGATTTGCTCTCAAGCGGAAATCGATCGCCAGTGAAGCGGAAATGACCACCGCCGCTACCACTGACGCTACTGCCACTAACGAAGAATTGGTACTGGAGAATGGTGCAGTTTGTGAAGATACTGCTATTAAAGAATCGATGATCAAAGAGCAAGTGGAAGCTCTGTCAGTCGCTTAAATTCTCAACCAACTGTTCATCTCTGTACAAATCTTTCTCTCTGTTTCTCCTTTATTCTACTCTCTTCACTTCTATCAACCTTAGAAGCCTTACATAAAAGAGACTTCCCATCCTTCACAATCTAATTTATGGATGATTAGCTGTTAAATGCTATTACATCAACTTGATTTAGCTCCCCGAATCTAATAACCTGAAATCTAAGAAGTAACTAAACAAATGGGGTCAAATACAACACAATTTTTTTTTCGATGAACGAAACCTTCGGAATTTTTAAAAAAGAATGAAGTGTTTTTTTTTTTTCGTGTTTTTTGTTTGTTTGTTTTTGGGCCATGATTCCACACTTTAAAAGTTGTTGTTGTTCTATATTAGAATTATTTATTCCCAAATTGTAAATCCTATGTTTTTTCTCTCTCTTTTTGTCTTCATCTCCTTAAGTTTCAGTATAACTGGAATCAACTCTCATCTCTTCCTCTCAAAATTTCAAACCGTTGTTTTGTTTTCAAAACATTGTAATCGTTTTTGTGTATAGTTTTTTTGTCTAATGTTTTTTGTTGACATTTATTTCCCAAAAGAATATTAGTTGTATTCGCATATACATGACTTGACACGACGAAAAGGTTAGTTCCTGTATATGTAAAGCAACCAGTATTTTTTAATAATCTGAGTTAAAGGAATTTTATACCAACTGTTTTTAACTTGGGAGTAAAACAATATAATTTTATCGTTTAGTTATAGAAAAAATTAGAATTTTGCATTTTGAATGTGTAGACAGACAAAAACCCTCAAAATATTAAAAATGTAATCATATTCGAAATTTTTTTTACATCAGAAAGTTTATACATAGCTTTTATTATTAGATCAGATCTTGAACATATTACAGGGGGAATGAAATTCAGGATCCAGGGGAAATTTGTTACATACTGCACAAATGAAGTCCCACGCTACTGTACAAGAATTTTCTCAAAAACTAATTGTAACTGACGCTTTTTGGTGGTTTTGCACAAATTCAAACCTGAACTAGTCAACCTTACAGATCCCGGCTAAAGTATATTACTGTATTACGTTCACTACCGTTGTAACTAGAACAATAATATTCTCCAATATTTTTTTGTTTTATGTTTGTTTTGTATTGCATACAGAAAATGCTTTTTAACAATCTTTCGTGTTAAAGAAAGCTAACTCCAAAAAAAAAAAAGAATAAATATCGAAAAAAATTGAATAAAAAGACGTAAAATACTTTTAAAAATGTTGAAAAAAAATGAAAATCATGAAAAAGAAGCATCAAATAACTGAAAATTATAATTGTGTCTTTTTTGTTTTAAAAGCACGAAATGGAGTTTTTACAAGCTCTAATTTGATTTGGTTGGTTGGTCGTTAATTGTTACTTTTTTCTAAAGAACACGTCATTTTTATTACTTCAAATGACCAATTATTAAAGTATCTTATAAAAACTCCATCTCATCTGGTTTCATGTTTCAAACGCTCAAAATTCTCGCCAAAGTTATCAAGAAATCAAGGAGGGGGTATCTAATCTTACCTTTGCCACTTTCACCAGCCTCGGACAGAGTTACAAAAATAGGCTTTTGTAGTGTGTAGGGAAAGCGCCTTTTTCGGTTGAAAGTTTTTAGAAAATAATCCCGTCTCGGTCTAGTTCTGCTAGACCATAGCCATTATAAAAAACCCCGATCTGGCAATGTATCGTTTTAGCTTTTTGTTCAATTTTTAACTTGCGGTTTGCACACTTTTTTTATCACGTTACCAAAATCTCCTCTTGAGATTGGTCTATTATTCAATCACATGATCAAAAAGTTTGCAAAATAAATCGATTTTGGTACGTAAGCTCCATCTTTTAACAATAAAAAGAGACGAAAGCCTCCCAGACCAGTGTTTTTATAATGACTATGGCCAGACTAACCTTTTCTTCTATTTTTTGAATTCTGACTTTGATCTTTTTTGGTGCAATTCAGTGGCGTAGGAAGCATTTTCATATTGGGGGGGGGGGCTGAAGTTTAGTGACACCGCGAGGGCCAACCATAGTTTGGCCCGAGGGGGAAAATTTTGAAAATTGAGCTCTAGAAAAATACACTAAAAACATGCACATAAAAGACAATTATGACAAATTGAAAAAGAAAAACTTTGCATTTTGCAAAATAACCATTTTTGAAAAAATTATTGGGGCATAGCCCCCCTTGCTCCCCCCCAGTTGCTACGACACTGCAATTAAACGTGAAATACACTCAGCTCTGCTACAGAGTTGGAATTTTATTGAGTAAGGGATGGAAGTGTATAGACTATGCTATAGTCTAAGAGTAGTAAGACGAATCACTCTCTAAGAAAAAAGCCCAAAGCCGAAGAAAATTCACAAACTGTTTTTTTTTTTTTTTTTTTGCTGTTTCTTCAAAACTCTCCCGCCGATTTTTCTTCCCGTCTACCGTCATAACAGCTGTAAACTCCGAATAGTTTTAAAATTCTACGATTTTATACTAGACGAACGTTGAATTAGTAGGATTAGTCGCGCGGCTGAGGTCGAAAAACGTTTCATTTCGTGATACATCTTTTAGATTCCAAAAAAAACAACGGAAACTCGCGAATTAGTATGTGTAGATTACAAAATCAAAAAGTTTCCGCGATATTATCGTGCAAGTAACAAGTAATTGGCGATTTTTTGCGTTTCCAGGCAAAATTGCAAGGCCTGGAAATTCATTATTTTTGGGGGGTCTTCAAATTAAAAAAAGACCTATATCACATGATAGAGCTCTTCAAACTGAGCAAAAAAGTGTATTACACCAAAGTCCCAACTTCTCTAGATCAAAATTTATTGGCCTATTTGTGGTAAAAAACTGATGGAAAACAGGGAATTTCCCCACAATCTGCATTAATTTATGCAAAATTAAACACCTTTTTGACCACAAATAGGCCCATAACTTTTGATCTAGAGAAGTTGGGACTTTGTTGTAATACACTTTTTTGCTCAGTTTGAAGAGCTCTATCATGTGATATAGGTCTTTTTTTAATTTGAAGACCCCCCCCAAAAATCATGAATTTCCAGGCCTTGCAATTTTGCCTGGAAACGCAAAAAATCGCCAATTACTTGTTACTTGCACGATAATATCGCGGAAACATTTTGATTTTGTAATCTACACATACTAATTCGCGAGTTTCCATCGAAAAAAGTGGAATCTAAGAGGTGTATCACGAAAATCATTTTCTAGCCACTTTTTTCGACCTCAGCCGCGCGACTAGATCAGGAGAACGTCAACAAGTCTTTGCAAAGAAGTCAAAAGTAAAGACAACTAAGATCTTCTTTTTTTTGTCAAAGATAATAAAAGGAATCGGGTGCAAAGAGTCCGAAGACTTGCGAAATTTTATCATAGTGGCACGATTTCTTTATTTTGAGGCTGTGCTGCATACGTAACTACTATGTACCTGGTAATGAATTTTGAAATTAGCCGTCGATACTGGGTCCTGTGTGTCTGTATACAGACAAATACGTAACAGCGACGTAAAAGTCAAGAGGACGATAAAATAAGACGGACGTACAATCGTAACACGGTAGCCGTTTCCCGAATTTGTTTACATCGCATAAGTACGCATGCGCAGCTCCTATATTATCGTCCGGCGAGAAGGTTCACTTTTACAGCAAGATCTTTCAAAATGGCCGCTCCAAAGATGTTCGCACGTTTGGCTGTCCAAAATACCGCGTAAGTATTTTTTTAACTTGTGTTTTGAGATTTTATTTGAAAGAAAATTTCAACCCATACTTTAACAGTGTAGTTCATTAACAATATATACATTTTGTTTTAAAATTTCAAGTCTTTAACTGGAGAAAACAAAACATGATCTGTTCTAATTCCACCTGTCCTGTGTGATTTTGAGCAGACAAACCAGGTTCTAGCATACTATAATTTATCCTATTTGATGTGACCTCAATGCAATAGACATGGAAAATTTCAGGTGCAAAATGGAAAATGTCTGATGTCCAGTCAGACATTTTTCAACAACACTGGACAAATTTTAGACTGCACGTTGGTCTAAGAACTAAGACCTTTTCGCCTTTCCATCCGCCATCTTGAATTGTATGCAAAAATAGAGGAACGAAAAAGCTGTGGTTGGATTTAGTTGGAAAGTATGCAAAACATATGCAAGTTTACACAAAGATTAAAACGTTAACAAAGCATCTTATAAAGAAATATTATAATCATTAGAACAATAAAAGATGGAATTTCTTAGGGGTCACTCACATATCGATTCTTCCCACGACTAACGTCAAATTGACGCTAATTTGAAAACCCCCCCACCCCCACCTCTTAACGTCAAAGTTCAAAAATTATCAAAAATCGATGAAAATTTTCTCCTTCACTTTCATCGTTGTTTCGTCAGCCATCTTTAATTTCGCTACGGCTTGCTCAGGCAGTTTACATTTAAAAAATAATGGAGATAATTTCTAAACTTTTTTCAGAAAGTTGCCGGAATTAATTATCTCCATAATCAAAATCAACAGAAAAGCCGCATTTCACAAAAAAAAGACCGACCGTCGGCGAAATTCAAGGGCCGTGCGGACCGTCTGAACAAAAGGAACTCGAGACGTAAACATCGGGGGCCGTTTGTTTTGGTTAAAATTTCTGTAAAATAACGAAGCGAACGAATATTTAGGTATGTAAAAGGAAAAAAAGAAATATGGAAAGTAACATTTGTCACGGAATAAACGTATTAAAAATCGATATTTCTGGTGAAATTTCTTAGCGTCAAAGACTCTAACCCACCCACCCCTTCGCGTCAATTTGACGTTAGTCGTGGGAAGAATCGATATGTGAGTGACCCCTTAATCCAAAAAGGAATATTTACAGAGGTTGGCAAACGATATCATACTCCAGGATGCATCGTCTCTTATTTTCTCCCTATTTTCTACTTTCCTATCTTCTATCCTGATTTTCTGTCTTTCTCAAGTGTTTCTAACTGTTTTCTAAGTATTTTTCTGAGATTTGCCCGTACCGGTGAAACAGGTCTCCGACCCCGGCTCGAACCACCAAATGCAATCAACCTTGGTTTACAAACCCAATGCCTAACCGCTTACGCCAACGAGACACGACAGAAAGCCGTCATTCACAAATACTTATAGCGTGTAATTTACAGACCTTAATTAAGAAAGCTCCCAACCCTACCGGTGCCCCTACAAGGATCCCTACGGGATCCTAAGTTAAGTCACAGGGTACGAATGCCCCTAAGAAGGCCTTCGGCCTTATATTTTGACTCTCGAGCTCCAACCCTAACCCTAACTGATAATAACCGAACCCCCGTCTAGGTCCGCGGATTGAAAAATTTCACTTGCATCCTGGAGTATGATATCGTCTGCCAACCAGAACAACAAAAGCCTTTTAGAAATTTGTTCTTAAAGACATTGCATATTCTGTTTTCATGCCGTTAAAAAATTCCACCAAGACTAGGGAGGTCAGGGCAAAATTTCAAACTCATCTAATCACTTTGAAAATAAGTCCATCTGAAAAAGGGTAAAAAATGCAAAAAAATGAAGGGTCATAGACCTCTCAGAAAAAAGCGGTTCCGAAGATACGCCATTTTTTGTGGCTTAAAAAACAGCTCTTTCGGTAACAAATGGCCTAGACTAATAAATGGGTGGCTAGTTCGAAACACGGGGCACGGGTCACAGGGCACGGGGTGACGGGGCAGCTCAGATCAAAGTAATTCAAACAGAAAATGTTTTAAAAACACTAAAAATTATAAAAAAAATCAATTTTAAGGTATTTTATCCACGTATGACTATTTAAAACGCTAAAACCTAACCACGTGCTTTCCATGTGCTTTCGAAGTTTGCGTCGTTTATAATGCAGACCAGAAAACACCGCAACATATTACATACATATAATAAGCTTATATTATCAATAATACACTTTTAGTGTTATATGCATGTTACTGTATATGTTATACGTAAGTAATATACATATTACAATTCCCATCGCCTGAAAAAGCAAGCTTTCTCAAGAAAATGATAGTCATAGTTTGCAGAGGGGTATGAACCCCCCTAGGTTTATTTCATCCCCCCCTATATACCCATCCCCCCCTTTTGTAATGAAATCTTATCCCCCCCTTTTTTTTTACAGAAAATCCGTTTCGAAGGAAACTCGCTTTCCCACCTACCAGCAAAATTATCAACAAGAAAGAGTATGAAGTATTATAGTCACGAGCCAACTTTAAAACACAAACTGTGACAATTTGTATTTGATTAGAAAATTGACCAAAATTTCCAAACCCCCCCTTTTTTATTTGATCCCCCCCTACATTCCCATCCCCCCTAGTTTTTTCGGCAGATCTCGGTACCCCCCCTACAAAGGCCCTCCAGAAAGTTGGCATCCCCCCCTATTAAAAAGGGGGGGTGCAAACTATGGATAGTACGGCTATTGTTAAATCATATCTCATTATATCCCCTCCATCACCTTGAGTATGAATATAATTTTAATGGATAATAACGTAGAAATGATGGTATGATGGTGTCAATATTTTCCACCTACCATTATGAATTTTTAATAAAAATGACGTAATTATACTCATATCTCTAAAACCACTATCTTGCAGCATTTAATCGTTTTAAAACATGTCAATCTATATCCAGTCACATGATTAGCATCCTATTGAGTTATGAAAAAACATTTTGCTGTAAATTGGTTCAGAGGCCTTATATTTCATGATTTTGACAATATTTTTGTCATTCAATATCATTTTGTCAAAATTTGTGGGTGACAATATTATTTAAAAATTTTCATGATAATACCATTCGTATATAATTGTTTCAGACATACTATACTAGTAGTATTAGTACTATTATATGTGTTATGTAGTACGTGTTATGAATTATACGTTATGATATCGTTATATTTTTTCCGGTCTGTAAATTGTATGCCCCGTGCCCCGTGACCCGTGTTTCGAACTAGCCGAATAAATGGGTAAGAGCTGACGGCACCAAAAACAGTGAAAAAAAAACACTTTTTCAGATTCAAAATTTAGTATCTTTTCAACGGCTAATTCAATTGTTCTGAAATTTTCAGGAGAGTTGGACATGGATGTAAGCTTCCAAGTTTTGAAAAAAAATTAAAAAATTATTTCCTGGAACATTTGTATTTTACAGACCCACCAGCTAAATCAAAGATCAAAGTAAAAATTTGATCAAAAAAAGGTGTTCCTGGAGTCAGATTGGCTTGAAATCTTGCACACATGCTGGGATTCATGAAAATAGTCAAAATCTAAAATTAAAAAAAATTTGGAAAATCTGGCAGTATTTTACAGACCGGTCTGTAAATTACACATTCTCATAAAAAAAGTGATTCCGTGGTCCGATTTACCTGAAATTTTGCACACAAGCTGGGATTCAGGAAACAAGTCAAAATCTGAATTTTCAAAATTTTTAGAATATCTGGCGGTATTTTACAGACCGGTCTGTAAATTGCACATTGTGGTCAAAAAAAGGGGATCCCATGGTCTGATTTACCTGAAATTTTGCACACAAGCTGGGATTCATGAAACCAGTCTAAATCAATATGATATCTTTTCTTGACGTGTTGCTAGTGAAACGAGAATCTTCCATTGACACTGCAGTTTTCAGAAAATCTACCAACTCAAATCTGTACATCAATTGGAACTCTTTTGCACCCGAAATTTGGAAAAAGAGTACCTTGAGATGTCTAGTAAAGCGTGCATATAAAATATGTAACCAAGATTACTTTCTTCAAATGGAGCTGGATCATCTGGAAACCACCTTTACGCAAATAAACGATTTTCCGGTAGCAGTAGTCAAACGCATAATGAAAGAAGTCCAGATGGAAGAAAAACGAAAAGAACAACAACGTGAACAACCTCCCGATGACGTAATTCAACCACCGGAAGAAATTAAACTCGTTCAGTTGACCCTTCCCTATGCAGGTGAAAAAGGCGAATTAATAGCTAAAGAAATCAATCACACCTCAAAAACATCCAGCCAAACGTGAAAGCAAGAATTCATTACAAAGCAAAACGACTCAGCAGCGCCTTCAACATCAAAGATCGTACATTGAAGAAATATAAAAACATAACGTTGTTTATGAAGTTGAATGTAGTGAATGTGACGCGCGATATATTGGAGAAAGTGGTAGACGATTAGAAGAAAGAACATTAGAACATTCTGGAAAGGATAATAATATTCCCACGTTACCAAACACACGCAACAATATGGGCATGGTGAAATTACGTTAGACAATGTAAAAATACTTAATAGTAATTACAAAAACTACTACAAAAGAAAGGTTTCGGAAGCATTATATATTAGACAAAAGAAACCTGTATTAAATGTGCAAGATATGTCTGTTCCCTTGAAACTTTTTTTAACTAATAGCTTTTTAATTATTGTAACATATTTTAACACATTTATTGACAATTTTATTACTTTTATTATCCTACAATTACAAGTAGAATGAGAAGAAAAACGTGCGTTTATTATTGTACGTAATAGCGCATTAACATTCTTTTTTATTCTACTTGTAGCGACTCTGATATAAATATGTGTACATAACTTTCTTACTTGTTTTTTAACTGATGATGGTCTTTGGATGAAGACCGAAACGTTTTAAATATTAAATAAAATAAAATATTATTACAAAATGAAGCTTCTAAGTTACATATTTATTATTCAGTCTAAATCTGAAATTTCAAAATTTTCGGAATATCTGGCAGTATTTTATAGACCGGTCTTTTTACACAATTTGCTCAATCTAGCGTGTACCTAAATGCGCAAACTTTGCACACAAAGCCACAAGTCAAAATTGAAAACCTAAAAATAGTCCCACCCCATGTATGAAACTTTATGAGATTTTAAGAGATTTCCAAAACTATGCCATTAGTTAACAACAATTTTTCCCACTTTCTTGAAAAGAAATTTGCAAAGCAGATTCATTAATTTTCTTTTCTTAGAAAAATTTCCTCGCAAAGAGGTCCAATAAAATTTGAAACTGGCAACTCCTGATACAAAATTTCTACAGGTTGATTAAGTTTGGAGAAGTTTGGAGAAGTTTTGCTTCTTTGAAATGAAAGTTTTCATTTTCCTATGGGCTTTCCTATTATTTTGGTAGAAACGTTTGTGTCTGGAGGACACAAAAGTGTCAAGGCAGTAGCAAGAGATTGGGAAATTAGAGCAGATTTATCCACAAAATAAATAAGCTTTGTTGGAGCTAACATCCCAAAAATCTGGAATTTCTTTTGCATAAAAAATTTCTGTAAGCTGAGATTCAGTTAGTTTGTTTACATTTTCTGCCATTTTGAGAAAAAAAAGACTAATCAAAAGGCAGTTCGAACGCCAAATGACGTCACATACAAATCAAAAAATTTGAAAAAAGGTAATGAGAAATTTGTCTTACCATACCATAGAAAACTGACTCATATGTTGAGCAGAACAAGTTTTGGAAAAACAAATTATATGGCTGAATAGCAGAAGCATTCAGCTTTGATTTGATACCACGCACTAGTAAAAATGTTGTGAAATTCCTACCAAAAATTTCAAACCAAAACTTAGTTTTCAATTTCTTGGCTCTTGGAGATCCTTCTTTTTTTCACGCGTAGATTCAAAACAAACTTGAATCACGAGGAAAGACAAAAGTGAAAAAATTATACGGCTAACGATTTTCGCTCAATTGTTATAAACTTTTGAAAAAGGACTATGTTTTGAAACGTCGGTGCTGGTTCCTGTGTCCGTCAGAAATGGTAGACGGGTTGCGATTATCGGACGATTGTGACTCAAGGAAGCGTCGAAAACGCCTGTTTGGTTTTTTTAGAAGACAGATTAAGAAATTCTCTTTACTTAAAAAAAAAAAGTTTCTGAATATCTTTTTTCAAAGGTGATATATTTATCTCCAAACTTCTTTTTTATCTCCAAACTTCTTTTTTACGAAAATCAGGAATTGTTACCGCTCCGCGCGCGACCTTTCGGCCTCCCTACCAAGACGGAGTACACACATCAAACTTTCAAAACACGCAAACTGAAAGCAGTAATTATGACGTCACACATTCAGCGGGTTCAGATCAATGTTTTGATTTGATTGTTTGGCGGTTCTATTCCCAGGAGAATAATTTACCGCCAGCCGAATAAGGATTATTTTTGTACCTTTGCGGGTCATTTTTCAGCTTTAGTTTATGTCTAATGTTATGTTTTTTTGAAGTGCTTGTTCTAAGGTAAGAGATGAGCGAATTTGATTATTTCTTTTATGATCAATTTTAAATAGGGGAGCTATTGGGTTTGTATTGGATACGGTAGGAAAACTAAGAAAATTAGACAAGCTAGTGATGACTTTAGCAACCTTGAAAATTTTAGGGAAAGGCTCATGGAAAATTTTATTTGAAAAAGTTTAGTGTTGTCATAGTGGAATTGTAGTAATGCATCAAAGGATTTTTAAAGTTTCAGAGTCGTGTTCCATGAGGGAGACTAAAATGAGATTAAGTTGTTTGAATAGGAGTGATAAAATGAGGGATTAGGGAAGGGTGGGGAGCTGTTTAGCCCCAGAGGGTGGGTGGGGTTTAGCCAGTAGCAAGTTTAGTAAGAAGGTATGCGCGAAGGTGGGCTTTGAAAGTGGGTTTGCTAATGATTTTATAAAGGGTAGGCAGATGGGTTTGGATTTCTTTCCAGTCCTTTGTGATGAGATTTGCTATGTTATGGGATCCATACATTACCATTTTTGTCATAATGCAGGCTGCATCATTTGAAAATTTCAGGCGTGTGGTCAATCACACTCCTAAAATCTTAATTTTAGTAATTTAGGCGTGTGATAAGGAGTGCTATGCACAACTTTCAGTTGTGAAACTTACTTTATGGTAGGGTGGGGCGTCAAATGTCAAAGTCAGAAAATTCAAGATGTAGTGTTTTTTTTAAGAAAATTTAACCTATTGTGAGGCATTCTGCGCAATTTTAAGGTCAGAAGTCCAAAATTGGCCGAACCCCCCTGGGGGTACTGATGATTCGCACTACAGGCAAAAATTGGAAAAAATGGCATTTTCTGGCCTTTTCAGGCCTGTAAATATGTCAAAACTATTGCAAATCTTATTTTTTTCATTTGCTGTACTAAACTTTATGAAGAAACAAAAAAATAATCATATTGGGTTGAAAATTGTGCCCATTGGAGCCCTAAACGAGCCGTTTTAAGCCAATTTTGGGTAGCAAAATGCTTTTTAAGGCCAATTTTGCAAGTTCATAAACTTTAAACTGATTAAATCACATGTCTGAAATTTTCAGAGATGGAAGTCTTCAATTATGTCTTTAAGCAAAATGAATTTCAAGATTTTCACTTTTTTCAAAAGTTCATAATGGCGTCTTCAAAAATCGCTTTTTACAGTAGCAAAAAAAATCATATTTATCAAAAAATAGCATTTTTAAGGCAAGCTTCTACAAACTGAGTTTAAATGCTGACTGAAATTTTTTATGCAGTGATAGTATTCTGGAGATACTCCAGGGAAATCAATATCATTTGGGTCTGGGATGCGTCTATGTCCGCCATTATGGAAATAAAATCCCTGCTAAGAGCCATTTTTCAGGCAAAAACCCAAATTTGAACTGAAAAAAATCTCTAAAATGACAATAGACAGGGCCCGAATTTTTCTTGCAGTGATAGATTTCTGGAAATGCTGCAGGAAAATCAAAAATCATCTGGGTTTGGGATTTGGGTATATCCACCATTTTGGAATTGAAATTCCTGCTTAAACGCAATATTTCAAGCAAAAATCCNTGGATGTGGGCTATAAAGAATTGTTGAGTGGAATAGAATTTTTGCTATAATTTGTTTCAACTAGTAGTTCTAAATTAAATGATTGTGAATTCACATTCTTTGTTTAATGTAACATATATACAAAATATTTAGTCAATTATGACGTATTGGATAAAAATATGTAGCATTTTAACAGAGATTTCATTTCCATAATGGTGGATGTTAAACAAATCCCAGACTCAAATGATTTTGTTTACCCAGGAGAATTCACAGCATACTATCACTTCAAAGAAATTTGGGTCCATGTCTATTGCCATTTCTGAGCAGTTTTTAGTCAAAAGTGAAGTTTTTGCTTGAAATGTTGCATTTTAGCCAGTTTTAGCACATATTTCAATTCCATAATGGCGGACATACCCTTATCCTAAACCCAAAGGATTTTGATTTCCCTGGAGTATTTCCAGAAGGCTATCACTGCTAAAAGATTTTAGGTTCATGTTTATAGCCATTTTCAAGTTTTTTCCAGTCAAAAATGGGATGATTTTTGCTTGAAATATTGCGTTTTAGCAGGAATTTCAATTCCAAAATGGTTGATATACCCAAATCCCAAACCCAGATGATTTTTGATTTTCCTGCAGTATTTCCAGAATACTATCACTGCAAGAAAATTCGGGCCCATGTCTATTGTCATTTTAGAGATTTTTTCAGTTCAAATTTGGGTTTTTGCCTGAAAAATGGCTCTTAGCAGGGATTTTATTTCCATAATGGCGGACATAGACGCATCCCAGACCCAAATGATATTGATTTCCCTGGAGTATCTCCAGAATACTATCACTGCATAAAAAATTTCAGTCAGCATTTAAACTCAGTTTGTAGAAGCTTGCCTTAAAAAATGCTATTTTTTGATAAATATGATTTTTTTTGCTACTGTAAAAAGCGATTTTTGAAGACTCCATTATGAACTTTTGAAAAAAGTGAAAATCTTGAAATTCATTTTGCTTAAAGACTTAATTGAAGACTTCCATCTCTGAAAATTTCAGACATGTGATTTAATCAGTTTAAAGTTTATGAACTTGCAAAATTGGCCTTAAAAAGCATTTTGCTACCCAAAATTGGCTTAAAACGGCTCGTTTAGGGCTCCAATGGGCACAATTTTCAACCCAATTTGATTATTTTTTTGTTTCTTCATAAAGTTTAGTACAGCAAATGAAAAAAATAAGATTTGCAATAGTTTTGACATATTTACAGGCCTGAAAAGGCCAGAAAATGCCATTTTTTCCAATTTTTGCCTGTAGTGCGAATCAGTACCCCCAGGGGGGTTCGGCCAATTTTGGACTTCTAACCTTAAAAATTGCGCAGAATGCCTCACAATAGGTTAAATTTTCATAATAAAACACTACATCTTGAATTTTTTGACTTTGCCCCAAAAATGACTGTTGACGCCCTACCCTATTTATGGGGTGTGATTGATCGCACTCCTCAGACATTTTAGGTGTGTGTGGAGGTGTGCGCGTGCTATCGCACGCCTCAAATGATGCAGCCTGATAATGATATAGACAGTTGTTTGTTTCGTGTGGTATGGATAGCATTATTACCTACAGTACAGTAGTGAGAAAAATAGAGAAATATTTAGGTAACCTGTTTTTGAAGGAGTCATATGCCAATAGACAATTTTTTTCTTTTATCAGGTATCTAATTGGAAGAATTCTGCTATTGATATAAAGTGGTTTGGCAGACTCACGGGGACCCTTAAAGTGAACGATCTTAAGTGCCTTGTTCTGAAGTTTTTCTAACTTGTCAAAGAAAGTGATCTTGATATGACCTAGGGTTTGTATAAAGTAGCTGACATGGGATTCAAAAAGAGCATAATAAGAAGATAGGAGGGTTTTGTAGTCTAGATAGTGGCACAATTTACTAAGTATGTCGAATACTCTTGAGAGTTTCAAAGTAGTCTTAGTTCTTAGAAAGTTGGGGGTCCAAGTCCAGGTTTTTTCATCAATAGTAACTACCTAAATAACTTACTGTTCTTGAAAGTTCAAGCTTCTGTCCGCTCAGTCTGAAGTTTAGCTTTTTTGTAACGTTTTTGGATTTCGACTTGAATAGAATAAGTTCTGTTTTTGAGGCATTCAGGCAGATTTTGTTTGCTCTGAGCCAATGAACCAGTTGAGTTAGATCTTTATTTACACTGGCATTTAGTTTTTTTAACGATTTGTCTCTGCAGACCAGGCTGGTGTCATCAGCAAAGTGAATGGTTGTACAGTTGTTGATAGCTTTGTGGAGGTCATTGATATATATTATAAAAAAGAGGAGACCTAGAACTGATCCTTAGGTGACTCTATGTCTTATGACAAAGTTTATAGAATACTGTGCTCTACAGTATCAAATGCTTTCTTGAGATCTATAAAAATACCTGCTGCAAATTCTTTATTATCAAGGGCATCTCTCACTAACTCAGTGAGAGCAATTATTGCATGATTTGTGCTGTGATGCTCTCTGAATCCAAATTGGTTTTTGAAAAAAATGTTGTGCTGGGTAAAGAAATCAGAGAGTCTGAAATGGATGAGTTTCTCAAATAATTTGTTGATGTTGGACAAAAGAGAAGTTGGTCTGTAGTTACCAACATCTAACTTTGAAGCTTTCTTATGAAGAGGTTTAATGGATGCTTTTTTTAGACAGTCTGGGTAAGTTCCAGACTGAAGGCATTCGTTGAAGATATTAGCAAGAATGCCAGACACTATAGGACTAATAATTTTCAAGAAGTAGGTAGGAATACTGCAGGGGCCAATTGCCTTTTTATCTTCAAGTTGATTGATAAGTTTAAAGATGACATCAGGAGAAGTTGGATGAAAAAATACAGACTCAGGGATTGATGCATCAAGAAAATCAGTAAAGTAATAGGAATTTCAGCTTTGGTTTTTCGTTGAATTTCCGACCACCCCTGGAAAAAAAAGATTTCTGAGGCTAGAAACAAAATCAGAAAATTTACCTTATTGGAACTAGATTAGTTTTCCGCGTTTGCTAAAATCAAAACAATGGAAAATTGTTTGGACGCATGCGCAGTCGACACTACTAAACTGTATATAAACTGTATATATTGGCTACCCCAATTTGGCTAGGTTGTGGGATACCCCTTTTTTGCCCAAATATCTGAAGCCTAGTGTTTTAATTTGTGAAAATGCGATGTGAGAACCTTTTATCAGTCATTTAAAGAAATCAGGTTTATATTTGCTCCGCAACTTTAGTTACTGTAGTCATTTTTGCAAAAAGTATAATCTACTTCTGTTTATTGAGTGCCGTCACCACCTTGTCTTCCTTCCTCTCATACTTTGAAAAATTACAGACCAGACCATTTTTATGGTTTAAATAAAGGTACAGAATATTTTTGGAATCCCAACTTTCAAACAGAGACTAAAAATGAAAATCAGAAACAATGGGTAATCTCATAACATCAAAGGATAATTACGTTACACCTATGGTAACTTAGGAATTCACACCTTGTATGAAAATTACATTTGATAATTATATTTAATATCAGAAGGTCTAAGTTCAAATAGTGGAGGAAAATTGGCTACCCTTCTTTTTAGACCAACTCGTTTTAACCTGCCAATCTATGCCAAGTACAATTTTTTCCAATTTCATCAAAAAAAATTAAAAATCCCTAGGAAAATGAAAGAAATCTGTCCAAAAAAGGACAAAACCGAAAAAATTAAAACCCGTGAGATGCAATTTTTCTGACTTTTTTTTCGACAGCGAATATCAGTCCCCGCGAAAATTAGTGCCAATAGGGTCGTCCTAGTGGGGTAACGAAAATTTTCTGGAATGATGGCATTTTAGAGCTGTTTAGAGGAATATATAGGAAGGTTGGAATCACTGATTGAAACTAATTTTCTTTGCTTAACAATCAGTTGAAGAGTCCATCAGTGATTCCGACCTTCCTAATTATTCCTCTCTATAAAGAAGGAAGTTAAAATTAGTAGGTAGGTAGTTTTCAGAGCTTGAAAATTTATATTTATGAAATCCTGTCCCTAAACTTTGTGTACCCACCCTGTTTGGAAATTAGGGAGAGCCCACTCTGTCTGGCTGAGATCTGGATGATTTTAACATAATTTTAACATCGGCAAATTCCAGGCAATCTTAATTGAAATCAAACCAAATTGGATGCAATCAAACAATTGAAATTCGATTGTTGAACAAGGGTAGGGTTACAGAACTCAACTGTAAACTCTGTGATGCAATAAGGCAGAATTCTGTAATTCAAATCTTTCAGATGTTTTAACAAGTGTTGAAAATTTGCCTGATCTTGAGAGTGTCTTAGTGTGTTTGAAGAAATTCTGTACCAGCAAAATTAAACATAGCTGAATGCAATCGCACACATTCAAACACAATTAAATGTAGTTGAATGCAATCGAACTTCAATCGAACCCAATTGAATATTATAATCAAATCTAGAAATTGCAGTGATATTCCATTGAGATTCAATCGTGTTCCACAATCAAATTTCAATCGGTCGATTGCACTCAATTTGTTTTGACTTAATCAAATGGCAATTCTGTTTAATTCAGATTGTCTCAAAAATAAGTTCAAAATTGGCCCAAAAAAGTTTTTGTGCACTACATAGAATAAGCAGCACTCCCTGCAGAAGTGTTGGAAAACCCCAAACGTGTTGGAATTAAAGAGTCCTGCAGACCATCTAACACAGGGACCTGAGACATGAACATCTGATCGTTTGTTTTGATTTTCAAAACCTTGCGAATAGTGAAGTATTTTGCGTGGAATAAACTTCTCCAAAATTAATTGATATTTACATTTTCCTTGGAGTTTGGATAGCTCCCTAAACAAATTCGACTTTTTCTAAAAATTTTACTTTTTCTTTGTTTCCTAAAATTACTTACACCTTTCCCGTAATTTGAAATTCTCAGAATTAGCCTGGGAATAGACACACTCCACTTTCATGTTATAAATTGTATATTTTTGCCTGTGGGGGCTTTGGAAAGTGCACATCTTCAACTTCCAACCTTTGCCAGTCATCTAGTTGTTTGGGATCAATTATTCAGGGTTGTTTTTAAGTATCATTAAAAATATTAAATATATTATTTATATAATAGAATTTGAGAGGATTCTATGATTCAAGTTAAGAAAAGCTGAAAAATACAACTTTCCCTAAGCTAAAGAAACACATGCAAAAACAGATTTGCTTATCTCCCCAAGCAAGCAAAACAGTGGATAGTCACAAAATATGACAGTGTAAAAAACAGGTCTGAAAATAACAGGAAGGTCAGAATCACTTATTGAAATTATAATTTTATTATGATAAGAGGTTGTATACTTTGTGGTATGTTTGAAACTGCAGTTAAAACCAGACTGACCGGACAAAGTGAAACAGCTAAAAAATATCTATTTCTGAAGTTCATTGGGCCCAACGTCTTAACTGAATGTTATTGTTTTTATGTCCAGTGCATTTTGACTTACTTTTTGACGTCAGAAAACAGCAGCACACTCTCAGGTTTATCAGCAGGGTCATTGAAAAGGCTTTGGCATTTGAAAAGACTATTAAAGCAGAGGGTGCTGATGGAGTTTCTGAATGCTAGAAATCCAAAGTTTTCAAGTGATCTTGAACGATTCCTTTATTCCCGTCATTCCAATTATCGAAAAGTGGGTTACTTAGGGGTGAAGCTACTCATTTTGCCACAACAAACATTAATATTAAGGTTCCACCAGACTCTTAAGTTTCTCTAGATCAAAATATTCTTACTCCCATCAATGCTAAAAGAAAATATATTTAGATATAGGTTGTTGAGAGATATTATGTTAAATAGGGCTATCACCTGAGGTGTCAACCTGAATTCACAGGACCCAGCAGGACTTTTTAACTTTTTTTGTTAATTCTATTCTAATTTGGTTTTACAGGAATGGAGTGAGGTTGTTCAGCTCTACACAGCCAAAATGTGCAACCTTACAGGATAGTAAGTAACCTACCCTTCCAATTTATAATATGGCTTGGTACACACAATATCTGATTGTTTTTAGTTCAAAAGACTAATACTATTTTACTGTTTTAAATTCTAGTTCAAATCCGTCTTAAATCCCTCCAAAATATTCAAAAGATTACCAAAACTATGCAGATGGTGTCAGCTGCTAAATATTCACGTGCAGAACGTGAGCTGAAACCAGCCAGAGTCTATGGCACTGGAGCCAAAGGTAAGTGGAAAAACTTGACTATTTCAAACTCAGTACATTAGCAGTTCTGTCGGTCGGTGGTTTTGAAGCGGCTAGAGTTTCCAAATGAGGAACTTTAATACTCTGGAAAAGAATATTTCCTGTGCTAGCTTTGTGCACTTTGGAAATAATCATGGAAATAAAACTGAACCCTCTCGTAAAGAATAGAAGATAAATAACATTGACCAGGTATTTAGGAAATTCACCAGGTAACTACTTCCTGATTTGGAATAAATTTGCTGAACGAAATTCAAAAAAACGATGGAAAATTCAAGATAGTGGCCATAAAAAGTAGCAAAATCGGGAAGTTATTCCTTTTTCAGACAACGCCATTTCTTCGTTTAATTAAGTTAAGGAAATATGGAAATTCTAGCCATTTGGGTATTGTTGCACCGGCTGTCGGTTGTCTCAATTTTTTTTTTAAACTTGCATTTCATTATTGTTAGTTTGTAAGATCATAAACTGAGTCGAGCTCAATTATGAGTGATAAAGTGTTTCAAACTGTTTTTAAATGATGGGAAATATTATTAAAATGACACTCGACAACTAAAACAGATCTGAGCTTTCATTATTTTGTCTTTATCTAAATTATCACACTATTAATATTAAATCATAGCATTATTTGAAAAAGCTGAATTGGAAAGTGACAAGACTCAACCTAACCATCTGATCATTGCTATTTCCTCTGATCGTGGTCTTTGTGGTGGTATCCATTCTGGTATCTCCAAAGCCATTCGTGCCAAAACTGCTGACTCTGGTGTAGATACTAAATTAATTATATGCGGGGACAAAGCAAGAAGCATTTTACAAAGAACTCATAGTAAGTTACACTGCAGCTTTCTAGATATTTTCCTTTTCTCTAATTCCATGTTCTCAGAGAAATAATAGATACAAGATGCTTGCTTGCAAGCTTGCAAAACTGGGTTTGTGTTTGAAAGCAGTGTAAGTTATTTTCATTGACAAACCAATTTTTATTTTGTTTTGAGTGAGATTATTTTTAACCTATAACTTTCTGTTGTTTGATAGTGGAATGACATAACGAAAATGTGAACTATTTTTACAACTTTCAGGCAATGATATTCTGTTTCACATGAATGAGTTGGGCCGTAAACCACCACTTTTTGAAGAAGCCTCATTTGTTGCGGAACAAGTTTTAGATTCTGGATATGAATTTGATTCTGGTGAAATGATGTTCAATAAATTCAAGTAAGTTGCTTTCTTTTACCGCCTATCTCATAGCTGATGACATACATTTCATATTTTGCCCTTAAACTTTCCCAGTACTTTTTTCCCCTTTTACGCAACCATGGATTTGTTATAGAGACTCTGGATAAACATCAAATTGAATGAAACGGTGGAGAGCGAAGTATTTTCTTTCCATCGTTTCAGAAAACAATCGATTTACAGGTTTCGCCCGCAAAGGACAACTGTCATGGTGGGTGGAAGGACTCTGATTAACAAAAAAGATTAATACTTTCTTATTTCTCAAAAATGTTTTTCTAGTGTCTATAATAATTCCTTGATGTAACTAATTATCTTCCATCAAGACGGACCCTCTATCTAGGTTCAGACTACTGGCACTTATCAGCAAGCTGGGAAGGTTATAGTTCAAACTGAACTTCAATACAGTGTAGTGCAACCATTAGACAAACTATAATGCTCGTAATGAATCTGATTCTAACCCATTAATGCTGTATTTTTATTTATTTTTTTATTTATTCTTTATTTAACGTTGGTACAAAACAAAATAGTACAAAAGACTAATTCAAACCAACATGACAATCTAATATTTACTTATAATAGTAAATAATATAGGATAAAAATTCTAAAAACATTAAAAGATTGAGCACAGTTTGCAAGAACAATATATTTTTGCTTTCAAAATTTTTGTTTTAAAGCATTCTAATGATTCAGATGTTTTGGTCTCATTGGGCAATCTATTCCAAGCCTGTCCTGCCCGATAGTTAAAGGAGTTCAAGCAAACTGCATTTTTTGGCAGTGGAAGTTTAATTTGAGCGCCTCTTCTAAGTTTTGGAAGACGTGGGGAATCGTTATCCTCATCATCACTCCCTGTTTCACGCTGGATAATTTCAAACTGGTCCCAGCCTAGTTTATTTCCGATATTATTGACGCTCTTATAAACTTCCACTAACATGAGTTGGAGGTTTTGAGTATGGATAGACGCACAATTTGCTTTAACCAAAAGCTCGTCATAATCAAGATTTAGAAGATTTTCTTTAGCTCTAAGAGCTCTGTAGTGAGCTTCAGTCAAAAGATTGTGTGCCATCTTACTGCAAAACATCCAAATGAGAGGGCAATACTTAAAGGTAGATAATATAAAACTATTAAATAATAAGTCTGCCTGATCTTGGTTCAAATATGATCTCATTCTCAGGATAGATTTAGTTTTTTTGAGAGGCTTTCTTACATAGATCCTGAATATGAGTATAAAATGATAAAGCACTGTCGATAGTTATACCAAGAAGAAGAGCATTCTCAGAAGATATTAGTGAAAAATTTCCTATGTCAATAGATATATTTGCATTTTTAGTACCTGGAAATAACATCTGGAACTTCTCCGGATTGGCTACAAGAGAGTTATGTTCAAACCAAGCGAGAATAACTTGCAAGTTTAATTTTAAGGCTTCAATGACTTCTTGCAAGGAAGAAGCACATTTATGAAGAGTATTATCATCGGCGAAGTTACAGAGGTCATCTTCATTTACAAATAAAATAAATCATTGATAAAAACATTGAAAAGGATTGGACCTAAAACAGATCCTTGAGGCACTCCAAATAGCAAAGGTAGCCAACTACTGTAAGATGAACCCACTCTGACCCTGTGTTTCCTATTTGAAAGATAGCTATGGATAAGAGCGAGGCTTTTATTTCCAAGTCCATACGCATGAAGTTTAGCGATTAGAAGATCATGAGGCAAGCAGTCAAAGGCTTTAGACAAATCCATCAGAATTGCTCCAATTTTCTCAGAATTAGAAAGCGACATCTGCCATTTTCGCAACATGTTAAGTAAAGCACTCTGTGTGCTATACTGTTTGCGAAAACCACAGAGTTTAGTAGAGAAGAAGGATTCGAGAAAAATGTTTAATTGTTTCGATATTAGTTTTTCAAAGATTTTTGCCGGGGAAGGGAGCAAACTGACGGGTCTGTAGTTATCCTTGTCATGCTTGCTTTTCTTTTTATGGACTGGGATAATATCAGCCTGCTTCAAGCTATCAGGAAAATGTTGTGATTCAAGACTGTGGTTGAAACACGATGTCAGTGTAGGAGCACAAACAAATTTGGCTAACTTTATGATCTTAGTAGGATCGTATCGATTAATTAAACCTCCTCTTTTTTCCAGCTCTGTTGTATCATACAGCGTTACTGAACAAGATATCTTCTCTTTCAACAGCTTGAGTACTGCTGGTAAGTAGGTGTTGATTAATCAGAAATACTTGTTTGTAAGCATCAAAGATCTATCAAAAGAGACTTTTAAATTTAGAGGTATAGCTGGGTATGGATCCCAAAATGCAGAAAAATAACCATAAGATTGACAATAGATGACTTCTTTACTAACGTTTTATAGCATGTGCTCACAATGATGTTTTGGGGTGCGAGGGTTCATTGATTTGCCTGGGTAATAAATAACTAAATAAATTTAAAACCAACATTATTATTAAAAAAAACAAATTTTATTTCTATAGAAACCATGTTACAATATGATGACGTAGATGAAGATGTGTTGCGCAATTACCACGAATTCTCCCTTGCCAACATCGTTTTCTATGGAATGAAAGAAAGCGCATGCTCAGAACAATCTGCAAGAATGACTGCTATGGACAATGCTACTAAGAATGCTGGTATGCTTTTTTGTTATCCTCTATTTTTGAAGTCTCGTTAAATTCATCTTCATGAAATGCGCCATGGGATCATCCTCCCAGGAAGATGGGGGAATCAACTTTTGCCCTGGAGGGGGAAATAAATATTTTCACCTTGATGGGGGGCTAGTGCAAATGGTGGACTAGTGCAAATGGTGGATTTCAGGAAATTTTATGGGAAGTGGGGGTAGAGGATAAGTATAATATTTCAAATAGATGATTAAATGTGTCTATATTTCCAGCATTTGTGCGTTCATTGCAGGAAATTGTTAAGTTTTAGTTAAGTTATTATGTAGAATAAAGAGAATCGGTTGGTCACAAAAATAGTCTTCCAATAGGGGCAACCCTGGAAAAAGGGTAGGTGGGGAAGAAGACCAAATGGGGGTTTTAGGCCCCTGGAGGACACCATGTAGCACCATTGCAATGTCTTCTAGCATTACATCACGGACCCAACAGCTGATTGGTTGTGACAAGTGACGTATTGACTGATTTTATGTCACTTACAACCAATCAGCTGTTGGGCCCATTGTGTGATGTCAAAGACATTGCAGTGATGCAAATCATGAATATGCAAGAGGAAATCTACACGGCGTCAATTTCCAATAGAATTGATTTGAATTTTGCTTTACATAAAACCTTTGATTTAAGCTTGATGGCTTCTCTGGGATCTTTGTCCCTGTAAAAAGGGTTTAAAATTTGTAAATTCAAAACTAGTTGCAACACGCTTTCATTTGTTCGGTCAATTTGTCTTGCTTTAAGAATGGCGTTTTAAGTGCTCTTTAAACAGCATTGAGCTCTACCAATTCATAAAAAGATTCTGAAATAATTTTCTTTTTCATACCACCAGGTGACATGATTGACCGTCTCCGAATCACCTACAACAGAACACGTCAAGCCGTCATCACCACAGAATTGACCGAAATCATCTCTGGTTGTGTTGCCCTAGAAACTGCTGACTAAGCAATAAAAATGTCAACACTAGCAATATTAATTATAAATATTTTTAAATTTTTTTTGGAATCCCACAACATCGTTTTTTTCCAACCCAACCAAAGTATGAAAATTTGTAGAAAATGTTTTTTTCAAATTTCTGTTTTAAAAATTGACCATATAAAATTTAAAAAACTTCATTGTTTACTTTTTCACCAATGAATTGACCCCGAAAAAGGTGCTGTTTTGAAATGTGAACTGTTTTGGTGACTCGTAGTTTAGCAGTCTTGGTGGCCATCGAATTTTACTTTATGAAACGTCTGTTTTTTATTATGATCTATCTATCATAAAATGTACTTTTTGGTCTCCGAAAAAACAATTTGCGATCATGTACCAGTATGATTTAAAAAATGACATTTAAAAAAAACTATTGCTCTGTTGTTTTGAATAGTTTGCATCTTAAGCCAACGGGGAAGTGATGTTAAGTTTAATAAATGTATTTTTCATGATTGCCTGTCTTTATCAGCAAACTAAAGAGTTAATTCTTTCTTTTGATAACTGATCCATGATGGTGATGATAATGATTTCTTAGCATGTGGTATAATATAGCATGACGTAATGCGAACAGCAATAAAAGTAAGTAATGGGATATTTTTATCTTTGTAATGCTAATAAGAATTCTATCGTCTTTGAGAGTCATTAAAAAAATACAGTCTGGGAGTTTTATATGTCGGAGTTTAATATTTCGTTATTTTCGTCTTGTAGTATATTTTAGATCTTTAAGTATAATAACATCTTTACTTTTGTTTGTTGGGTTAAATCTACTGACTAATCTTGTAAAGAACATGTTGTTTTTATCTCATCAAATTCGTAACAACTTAATAGCATATGATAACTAGTACCTGATTAACTAGTAGATATACATTCTTTTGAAACTGTATCTTGAAGCATCACTCTTTGGTTTATACCAAATCTTAATTTTGGCTATGTTGTTTGTTTTAGTCACAATACAATGTTTACTCGAGTTTTAGGTAAAATGTTATTATGAACTGTTATAAGACCCATTATGAGCTTGTAACGCTTGGTGTTTGTATGACCTTGAAGGCATCACCCCCTTGGTTATAACTCGAGTCATTGTCCTTGTCCCTGTCTCAAAACAATGTTTTTTCCAGTTTCAGGTAACATTATGATCCAGTATGAGTTCCTAACGCTTGGTGTTTGTTTGACCTTATTTGGCATTGGTGCTGGTGATTTTATTGAACGTCAAGAAATTGGTGACTACTTCCAAGGTGATGAATCATTCCAACGAGGTGTGAGTTGCAAATTGAACAACCCTACACAAGTAACTGGAGAAATATTTGGAGACAGTCAATGTATCAATGATTACAGGATAGAGTTTGGTAAGAACATGTTTTTTATAAGCATAACGCTTATAAGCATACGAAGGCTCAGATTTGCAGATTTCCTAAGCATATACCAGCCTGAATTTTTTATCATGTCAATTTTTTCTGTTCAAAAATGTTTGGAACTGTGCAAGTAAAAGAAGACATTCCACGACTAGCCACCAATAATTTTTTCAAAAATGGTTATTTTGCAAAATGCTAAGTTTCTCTTTTTTAATTTGTCATAATTGTCTTTTATGCGCAGGTTTTGAGTGTATTTTTAAGCAATTTAGAGCTCAAATTTTCAAAATCCCCCCCCCTGGTTGGCCCTCGCGGTGTCACTAAACTTCAGCCCCCTCCCCCCCAATATGAAAATGCTTCCTACGGCACTGAGCATATGCTATGCCTGGATGCTTTAAAAGCTTAAGTAAGCATAATCGATGGTTATAAAAAAAACATGTTCATGGTGAGGCACAAAAAGGTTTCGCTCTTACAGGTATATTTTCTCGAGGTCTAAAAATTTTAAAAGAAAATACTTTTCCATTAGAAAAAAGAAAGTGAAACTTAAATTTTGATGAGCCATTTATTAGATTTGGTTCTATAGATCAAAAGTTATGTTTAAGAATGAAGACTTTCTTTCAGAAAGACCTCGAAAATGTTAAAAATCAACCGATTAAATTTGTATTTAAAATTGACAATCGCAATAAGCCTTCTGCATAATTATCAGCATTTGATAGTAGTTAAACACACAAATTTGGAAACTTTACTGTCGAAAAGGTTTAAAATCATCATCAGATCATTTTAATTTGTTTTTATCGAACTTTTCTTCAGATTTTCAGTTGCAGCATGGTTATAGACTGGATAAAGTCAATGTAAAGATGGATATCGAAACCATGAATGGGCTCTTCCAGAAAAAATCCGTTCATGGGGGGTGGAGGATATTATTATTTTTTTCATGAATTACCCCTGGACATTTTGATTTTTAACCCCCTGGACACGGGTTATACCCCTGGACAAACATCAAATCAACCCCGTGGACACAAAAAATTACCCCCTGGACATTGCAATTTTTTGGCATTTTTTCAATACCCCTGGACAATTCATCCTCCACCCCCCATGAACGGATTTTTTCTGGAAGAGCCCAATATGATGAATTTGACCAGCTATTTTGGCATTTTCCAAAAAATTCTTCCTAGCATTGGGAAATTTCTTTTCATAAAAAAAATCACCACCAAAGTGACCAGCACAGCAAATTATCTTTTTTTAACGGTCAAATCAAAAACATGATATATCCTTTAATCAGATTGGTTGATTTTCAACGTTTTTTTTTTTTCTGAAATTGAAAATAAGTTTTTTAGTCATTTAAACACAACTTTTGATCTATAATGAACCAATTTAATAAATAACGCATCAAAATTTAAGTTTATCTTATCTTTCTTCTTTCGTATGAACATTCTTAGAAGCTTAATTATAAAAGCTTTAATTCTTCTCAGAATGTGGCGCCATAGATTTGGATGGATCTACGACAATCAAATTCATTAGTTCACAGGATGTGAATAATACTATTTTCAAGTTGACTGGATTAAGATTGTGTGACACATCAGATGACGTGGAATTCGTTTACCAACCATGGGGATATGGCGAATGGATAGACGTTGGAGATATTAGTAGTTCATTGGCTTTGATTGATCACAAACGAAAGGTTTGTTGATTTTAATTAGATGATGACTTTCAAAAAAAATTCAATTGTTGATCACTTAGCAGATACCTCTTTTTTGACGATATTCAAATGTGGATCAATTTACGCAAATTACGCGAGTTTTTCCGAAAATTCGAGAAATTTAATGAAAATCAAAGAAATTAATTGAAAAAGGGACCTCAAATTTTAATAAACGGTAGAGCCTAATGACCGGGGGTTTATTAGACACCTGAGAGTATTAAGCTTTATACAATCTGTCTTTTAAATACCTTTGAGATACCACGGATAACTTATTCTACGGTTCTTGATTTTACAACAGGAGATCCAGTTTCAATTTCGACGTCTATGGTCAGGGCAACTCTTGAAAATTGGCATCAAATGTTATAAGAAAGATGGTAGTAAGCGAGTTCTTTTGCCAGCGTCTTGTGCTGTGGTCAAACATGAAGGCTCGACTACATGTAAGTCCTTTTTACGTAGAATCCTGAAACAACGAATTTTTGTACCTTCTCTGAAGGGATAAGCTCTAAAAAAGAAACCTGGAATCGGCTGTTGAAGAAATTTAAATTTCTATACCATACACACTTGAGAATTTGCATAATTGGGCAAAGGTAGTCTAAATAGATTACGACGCCCCTCAAAATAACATCACAAATGATGACACACTTAAGAATTCGCATAATCGTAAACCGCTACTTAATTTTTGTTTTCTACACGATTTCACATTGTTAAATCAGCATTTATTCCATTTAGATTTCATTGAATTCTAAAGCATTCCCCTTTAGCTCTTTGTAACTCAAATAGTCACTCGAATCCCTATCAGCATTGAGCTGTGGAGAATGGGCTGTAATTACAAGGTTCTGACTATACCTCCTACCTTCCTCTTTTAAGTACACAGATAGAATTTAATAATGTAAGATTACTCGATATCACATGGCTTTGAAAATTCGATTATTTCTTAATTTAAAAATTGGCTTTGTCCTGTCATATGACACTTAAATTAAAGTATTCATCGAAAATTTTAATTTTTAATAGATTTAACTGAAAAGTGCATGAAACTTGAATGGGATTTTGCTAAACTCATCAAGTCACTAAGTATAAATATTTGTTCAATTTCTTTGCAGTACCTATAAAGAAATCAATGTTCGGGATGGGACCAGACCCTCCAACAACGACAACAACCACAACAACAACATCAACTACGACAACCACCACAACTACGACTACGACAACCGAATCTTCCTCTTCCACTAGTAAGGCTCCAGGAACGACAGATGTTAGGGAAACGACAAACCTACCGACAACGACGACTAAGCCTCCCGACTTTATCCACCGATCAGCATCGGGAGATTATTGCACTAACGATGAATGTAATTGTAGGAAGAATCAGGGAACATATCTCAACAACCTTGGCAATAAAGATAGATGTGTTAGTTCGTATACCAAGCAATTTAGTAAGTCTTGATTATATATATTTTTTATTTTGCGAACAACAAGTTTCGAGAGGCAGAGAATTCAAGAAATTTCGCGCATTTAAGGGCTCTGACCATAGTCCGAAAATTGATTTTGGTATTTGAACATAAAAGTTATATTTCAGGTTCCTTAACACTTTTAACAAAGAATTGCCTTTATAAATTACTTTTTAATCGAACCCCTTAAGAGTAATTAAGAATTTAATTGCAAAAATGACGTTATGAACTTTAAAAAGATGTTAATAATATGTTGCATCACCCTCTTTTACAAAAAGTGCTTAGTTTTAATGGGTAACTAACTTTTTTGTTTCAAAATTTCTTTACACTGTCCGCAAAGAATTGAACTATTTTAAATTTTGCGGAAAATTTTTCTAAAAAGGTGTGTCAAAAGTTATTACTGTTTTTTTAAGCAAAATTTGGATGAAAAATTGATGAAAAACCACTATTTTGAAGATTTCGAGACAAAGAAGCATTTACAAAAATTTTCCGCAAAAATTTTTATTGTTCGGTAAAAGATACACCATCTACTGCAAAAAAATTTTCAAAATGTTTTTTCCTCGCCGAAACTAAGCTCTTCAAAGTTGAAATACTCTTCCTCGCAAAAGTCTTCATTTTCTTCTTCATCAAACTTTTTCAATGCAATTTTTGAATTTTCAGATTCAGGAATAGTTTGTCTAACAGAAAATGTATAACATGCCATAGTTTTGTTGGTTACATCAGTCAGAAAACACATTTTAAACACGGCAATTATGAAAAATTCACTATGGCCAGAGCCCTTAAGTTTCACGATTGTTACTTTATGAATAAAATTTACGGAAAAACTTCTGCGGTTTTTTGAAAGTCTTTATTTCTAATTTCAACGATGGCTTCTTAATAAAGACGACAATTGAAAGCATTAAAGAATATATTAATTTTTTTGCTTAAATTCATTGATTTTTTATGTAATTTCCAGTCATTTAGAGACCTAATTTTTTAAATGATCTACTTCCTAATTATGAGGCGGATTTCAAGAAAACAAAACGAAATTGTGAATCATATTTTCAGATTGCGAAATTGCATCCAACAGCCAATTCAACATTTTGACTGTAGTTGAGAATGAAGTTCAGGTGATACTTAACAAGACGTGTTCAAAACAAGCAACATTCGATGTCTTTGTATGGGATGGTGACTGGAAATCGTTGCATTCTTCTAAAGTGGAATCTCTATTCACTGTTGAAGAGACTAACAATCAAGACCAGGTCAGAATGTATTTTGAGACCTGAACAAGTTGATTGAAATCCTTTAGTTGCTTTTCACTCTTTTTAAAGTAGGATGCCTTAAAGACAAAGAATTCCCGTTAATTCAAATCTGCCTATTAATTGAAATTTTCAGGTCCGATTACCAAACAGCTAAGCAGTCTTTCTGTATGAAAGTCTTTTTCTTGTAAACTCCTTTCTCAAGCGCCTACATACATAACTGATAAGTAATGCACTAAAGCTATTATACATTATAAATTTTTTGAGATGATGTAGTTTGCGATACATTTGAGAGTCATGTATGTATGTACGTTTATCTTCAGATTGTTAAACCTTCTTTGATCTTACTTTCTATCAGATGACAATCAGATTCACCAAGCATTTATCAGGGATCGTTATCAAGATCACCATCAAATGTCCAGAAGAAGCAGTCCTCTCATCTGACTGCTTTGTTGTTAAGTTCAATGGGTCGACTACAGGTAATCCCTCTATAAAAATCGCTGTTTTGGAAATATCCAGTTTTGCTATCAATTTTAGCGATGGTTACTTTATTGGGATAAATTTTCGCGGATATTAAATTTCACGTTTGGACTTATTTGCGAAATTTTAAGATTTCGTTAAGTCCACGGATGGCACTATTGGGAGACAACATTTTTCACGATTTTGTTCTTTTTACTGTCAAATCATGCATTTTGGTCCGCGAGAACTGCGAAGTTTTATCCCCTTATAATATTTTCCCCATTAAAATACTCGTGGTTGAATGGACTAGTCTTGATCCAAGCCATCTGGTCGAATGATATTGATATTTTGATTACACAAGACTTCTAGAATGGACATCATGTACTGTAATAAAAATTTGGTACGCTGCAAGTTCTGAAGGATTGGAGCCACTTCTTGAACGAAAGTTAAAAACAGGCTCCAAAAAAAAAGCACAAAATATTTCTCCCATTTTCAATTAGAAATGGTGAATTTTGACCTGATCAACAAGATATTGGAGCCTTCAACAACAACAACGACAACTTCACCAACTCTTGATACACTGACGTCTACAGATGAATCTGAGGTACGGTCTTCGCTCACTCCATTTTTCAAAACTTTAACTGACAAAATTCTCCATGATATAATACATCCATCCCTGTCTCACAGTCCCCTGTTAATCCTTTTCCAATAGCAGAGATAAAGTTTCCTATCGGGATAGAAATTATATTGTTTCAAGCTTACAATATCTAGTCGGGATGGTTTTTGAGTGTAATTTTTACATTGAATGTTGAATGGGGATGAAATTAAAGTCAATTTCCCAGTGGGGCTGAAATGGAAGGGTATTTTACGCACCGGGGACGACAATGTTGCCAAATTGTTCAGCAGGTCTGTGACACAAGGGTGCTATAATTGATTGAACCTCAGGTTCAGACAACACCCACCCCAAATTTTCTAATTCTCTTCCGTTTAAATGGGTATTGGATGTATGCATCCCAAACTCCTAATTTTATACATTAATTAAAAGTGAAAACTTAGCCGGGCAAAGTTTTTCATCAGGATGAACCTGTCTAGAAATGTTTGTCAATTCAGCACTGAAAGTTTTAGCGGTTCATTTTATTACCTTTAAAGGTTTATTTTAGCGATACCGCAAAACGACCCTTTTAAGGTACAAATTTAAAAAAAACCTATAAGGTATTTTTTCATTGATACCTTACAGGTACTTTTAGGTACCTTTTGAGGTATGAAAAAATACTTCCAAAAGAATTTTTTTGTCCCCGAAAAGGTATTTTTAAGTCACCAAAAAGGTAATTTTCAAACGATACCGCAAAACGACCCTTTTAGGGTAAAATTAGTCTGATATACCATTAATGTGCTTTAAAAACACCACCAAAAGGATTCAAAAGTGCCGAAAAAGCGGTTTTAGTTTTTACCCACGGGGTTGTTTTTCATCACTTACATTGATGGTGCGAAGAAGGTATTTTTTTTACCTCCTAGATATAATGAATTTCCTATCATTTCTTCACTAGAATAAGCGAATACTAATTGAACGAATAACTCATAAAGTTAAGGAGATCAAAGCTCCTCTCTTTATTTTTGTAGATTGGATTAAATGAAATTTACAATATTGATAAATATAGAAGAAAGCCAAATGATTCAATAAATAGAATTAATTAAATCATAAATTAAATAAAAATTACAATTGACAAAAACTAGTAGGCCTATTCTATATCACCTAATAATCATACACTATTTCCTACTATTCAGTAAGATTATTCAATCTTTCTAATTTATTCACTGCCGTCATTTTTTCTGTATAAGACAGCAATTTCATAGGGCAACGCCGTCAGAGGATCTCCTGACTTTCCTATGGTGATGCCATTCAGGTGAATGAAGAAATCTTGATCCTCAAAAGTGTCAGGGTTAGCATGGCCGATTCGAGGAGTGAGCGCGTTCGCGATTCCATAATAATTTTTGGTATCTTCTCGAAATATTACCGGTAGATTAATACTCCCACAACAGCACATCGATCTGTTGAAAAAGAAAGTTACATTCTGTAAAACTTTTGTTCATTATATTCTTACTTTCAATGATATTTCAATGATTCTATACGCATGTTGCAAAGTAACTTATTAGATGCCCGGGGCACTGACCTTGACGGCCGACGGGGACGTGCCGCTGTAGTTTGAGAAGTTGACCCTGTCAGATATGAATTTTTGATAAAATTGGGACCCTATCTGAACGAAAAATTTAAATTTTTCTTCTTTCCAGTTAATTTGGGACCCTGTCAGATATCTTAAGAGTCTTAAAAAGGGACTCTGACCAATGACACGTCCCCATATCAAATTTTGCCTAATTGGCCCACTCCCCTGATTCAATTAGCCGAATTATGCTTACCTGTTCACCATTTGCAAGGTTTGGGTATATTTCAATCAGAATTTTGACGGATTTGTGATCCTTGATCAGTTTTGCTCGTCGATCGTGCAGGTTAAGCTCCAAACGAGTCGTTCTTTTTACTTAGAGCAATAGGTTTGTGATTTGAGAGTTGCAATATGCTTTTGTACCGAATGTTGATCTTCTCCAGCAGGAATATTTGGGAGAAAGTTGACCAATCCCAAAAGTTTTTTGGATCTCTTCAGCAGCGCAAAATAAAAGTTAATAAAGAATCTAGCAAGCGACTAAAATTCGGACTTTAAATAATTTGCGACTGAGAGCTTCGACCTGTCAGATTGACAGACAAAGCGCAAATGAGCGGCACAATCAAAAATTTGATTTTTGAAAGAGGCGGGAGTATGGGTTTCTCTCAGACTTTAAGGAGAATTTACTCTTTCTAGTTCTGGAACTATACCGCGGAAATATGATTGTTGTCATTTTCTCACAACGTCCCGTCGTTCTCTCCGTCCCAGGACTCTTTGGGATGATACCTCAAAGAGCATCGATTTTATCAGAAAGGGTACGAATTTTTATCTCTAAGGTATCAAAGGTAGCGAAGCTCCATAGACACGATTGGGCAAGAATCATAGACGCGATTAAAAATACCTCTCAAGGTATTTTTTTGCCGCCTGTTTTCCCGCAAGAAAATATTCAAAAATACCTCAAAGGGTAAGAATTTGTATCTCTAAGGTATCAAAGGTAGCGAAGCTCCATAGACACGATTAGGCAAGAATCATAGACGCGATTAAAAATACCTCTAAAGGTATTTTTTTGCCGAATGTTTTCCCGCAAGAAAACATTCAAAAATACCTCAAAGGGTACGAATTTGTATCTCTAGGTTATCAAAAGTAGCGAAACTCCATAGACACGATTAGGCGAGAATCATAGACGCGATTGAAAATACCTCTAAAGGTATTTTTTGTCGCCTTTTTCCCGAGGCTTCAAAGGTAGCATAACTCCAACCCATGATAACATCTATGGAACAACCTTAGGCTAAAGGATAGCTTTTATTAAAAGTGAAATTAATTGAGCTTTAAAGGGTTTCAAGCGGAAATACGGTTAGAATAATAACTTTCAGAGTCTTGGATTATAACAGTTCCCTAACACAGAGCATAAAATGTTCAATTAAAGACCTTTCATGACCTGTCTTGCGTGCTCGTTCATGCCAAGCTAGACTCCTCAAGGTCTTGCCGTTCAATCTTAAGTTTTTTCAAACGACATCCCAAGGTCTTCCTACTGAGTGAATGAGAATCTTGACACTCTATACTTTATTGTTTATGAGATACCTAAGAGGTACATAATGATCCCTTTAGCGTTGAGGGGATCTTCAGAATTCTTTCGAAGGCTTTTTTCCTGCCCCTACGGTTACTATATTATACCTTGTTCACTTTCGAATTTTTGGAAATCCCGAAAATCACTCAAAAGGTACAAAATAATTCCTACGGGGTGTTTTAAAATTACCTTAACGGTGTTTTTTAAAATCGTGCCACAGAAGGTATCATTTTAATCCTTAAAGGAATATATTTATTCCCGAAAAGGAACAAATTTGTTATCTAAAGGTAAACGCGATTATTAGAACCTCTAAAGGTACTAAAATGAACCGCTAAAACTTTCAGTGAGCTATACAAAGTTTTCCATTTTGACCATTTCTGATTTCAACATTAGATCATGGTAATCGTTGGTTGTGCAGTTGGTGGCTTGGTGTTGTTGCTGTTATTCATCCTCTGTCTTATTTGCATTGTCCGCAAGAAAAAGAAAGCTAAAGAAAAACAACATCAGAAGTAAGTTTAACATCTATCAACCCTGTCGCTGACATACTTTTATTAAATCCACTGGGAGTTAATCACGCGCTTATCTTGACGGACGATAACATCGTCTAGTGTGAAATGTATGAAGACATTGTATTGAAATGCTCACCGGTAAACCCTAAAAAACTCAAACCCCATTCCCTTTGAAACGTAAGAGTTAAAAGGTGTACTTGCATTTGGAGGGACATTGACATTGAAAACTCGCTTATTTAACAGACCCCTTAAAAACTAGAAACTACTCAGATAAATGTGTGCATGAAGTTAATGGGTGCCTCGAGACTCCTTACGTTTGGGTAATACTGTGTATACACGATTAGTCATCAATCAATCAAATGTTGCAGTTTTTCCATCCCATGTGAAATTTAATTTAGTTTAACTTGTTTTATTGCGTTTCCAGGGCTATATTTATGAGTGATGTCCAAGTATACGAAAACGTAAGCATTTTTATCGTTTCATTTACATAAAGTACTTAAAGGTTTTATTTTTGCATAAATATTCCAGTTCAATATCAGGACAGTCTCTGCCTATTGTTATATTATGCTGATATAAACAAAAAAAAATTTTCTTTTCCTCTTTCTGACCAATCTTGCTCCACATCCATGTCAATCCAATGTGAAAAAGCTTGTAAATCAAAATTAATGAGAAAGCAAACGATATCACTCTTATTTAAAAAACAAAAATCAAATATTCTTCGTTTACAATTTCAGCCTTACAAAAGAAGTACCATCGGAAACCCTACGTACGATAAAAAATTGCATTCAACAAGGGCCCATCCACACTGTGACGATCCTTACAATCAAAACCGAGAATACGCTGAAATTGATCCTTCAATCTACAGTTTACCGCTAAGTCAAAACCAACCCATAGAACATTCTAAACCCTATGAATTTATTGATGAAAATAAGACACGCCCACAAACTAATCACCCTTCCGGAAGACCCGTTTCTGATCCGGTTTACAGAGAAATAGAGGGAGCGGAATATGATGAAATACGTAACGGAAAACCCGTTGTTCCGTTTCCAGCACCGGACTATCCACCGGGTGTTGGATTTTTAAACAACAACACTAAAGAACCTTTGTATAGAATCTTAGAAGAAAAAGACTGTGATTTTACAACAGGGCGGAATGATGTGGGGCGTTCGACCTCCATTAGACATCCACCACCCGATTATTCTCCGCCCCCTCCAACTGGCTGATATGATCGATTAGTATATAGTTGATCAAATTTTATATTTTCGAACAGATAATAATCACTTGTGGGGATTTTTGCCTCTTTTTACAAGAAACTCTCACACGAACATTTACAGTGCTTTGAAATCATGTAATCTATGTGTAAATATATAATTTAGAGATACGGTGACAAATCAAATCAACATATCTGATGATCTGAATATTTACTAATAAGGTAGTCTATTACTCAGAATAAACTGGTTTTAACATAAAGAAAGAGAAGCAAACTGGAACCCAGTCCCTTAATTCGCTTTTTTATGATTCTGACAGCACGCACGAAAGGAAAGCCTGTGAAATAAAAACGAATGTGAATTTGATTTATGCTTACGTAATATTGATAGAAATTTTTTAACATTGATAATCTCATAAAATTTCAAATACTCTAAAGATTTAACAAATGAAAGTGAGATTTGATTGACTTTCAAGTACTTTCCAGACATACAGACAGACAGACAGACAGAAATATACACAGATATCTGTAAAGCCCGAAGGGCTAGATAGGCAACTTTAAGCTTTCTCCAGCAAAAAAAAGTGAAGCAAAAATTTGACTTTTTAAATTTCGTGCCGATGGATAGGATCTAGAATTTTAATTGTTTTCAGAGCGCGAGATCAAAAAAATTAGGTGGCAAACGCTATTTCGCATCTCTCAAACCCGTGAAATTGCTTGTTGTCACGTGATTTCTTTGTTAGGAAATCCTACCAAAACTTGCTTCACTTTTCGATAAAGGCCGCAAATCTAGCCCTTCGGGCTTTACAGATCTGTGGAAATATAACCAAATGTTATAATACAGTATTCCATCAAAAATTTACAAAAAGTTGGTATGTTTCAATTTGTATACTTCGACTGGACTTGGTTGATAAGCAATATAACATGAATATAAGTAAGTAAGTAAGTAAGTTGGTTATTGACATCTGCAATTATCTCAACACCATCAAGGAGCACGGAAAATTGATACTTCCCATCTCGCAAATAGCGTTGTCGAATTTGTAGGTTGTATTGCCTGTCAAGATGGATTGGATATGTAGAGTGGAAATATTCTTTTTTATCACCATATTGACACTACTTGTGCGCGCTGCGATCGCACCTTTTGGCTTCATCAATCTTTTCTGCTTGGAAAAAAGATTACGTCATAAATATAAAGCGCACGCTCGAATGGAATTGTTTCATTTTTCTTTTGACCAATATACTACGCTCCACCGCAGAGACATCTAAAATCTAAAAATGTCTGAGAAATGAAATGCTACCCCTAACTACCGTAATAAATTGAACTTCGCGTTATCTTTCAGTCAGTCAACAAAGAAAGAGTTTGGTACACACTACTATTGTCTACAAGATTACTTAAAAGGGAATAATTTAACTTAAGAGACAGGGATAAATTTGAAAATGGAATTTAGCCCGATGCAGAGTAAGCAGTGGCAGAGGTTTTTACAGTGTTTGTTCGTAATGTTTTATTCAAACTCTAGCGCCACTGTCCTTTTTCCGTAAACCGCCATCTGACGCCCTGACTCTGCGCTGGTGCATATACATGTTCCTGCGTTTACTGACCCTCTAACTAAGTTAGAGTCTAACGGAAGATAGAACCGCCTACTTTAAACAGCCAAATCAAAGAGAGATGTGAGTGATGCAATTAACATTAATCAATCATTAATCCAAATTGGAACCCATATTAATCACTTTCGCTTCCAAGGTAGGGCAATTTTGAAAAGGCTGCGTGTGAAGAAGGGGTGGGGGGTGGTAGATTTTTGACAATCTGTCCACCGACTTTGCAAGGGCCATAGGCGACGCACCGGACTCTGCAAGAAGTGCAGGCCTTTACCTATTGCAAGACCATATCTCCTGGCAAACAGATCCCATGGTCGACGAATAGTTAACAAGAAAAGAGAACACTTCCCGGTGTCCCTTGACAAAAATTTTGCAGTGACACCGGTAAATTAAAAAAATACAGACAGAATCCACAACCACAAGGGAAAAACCACCGTCACAACTGTCTGCATGATTTTAAAATATAGTTTCCACGTTTCCAGCCGCTATACTGTAAAAATACAACCCCCCTGTTGAAAACGACATCGTGTGATTATTTTTTAGCAGAGGGCTGAGACTTAGAAAGACTTTTTTTCTTGCGAAATCAGATTTTTTATTTACGCCCGAACGTCACGCCCACGCCCCCATAAAAAGGTGGTCGGCAACTCGGCTATAATATTCGCTAGTCTAGCTCCTACACACCCTGGGTCGACCGAAGGCGACCATCTTGTTTTGATACAGAAACAACAGTCAACGGTCAACGAAGGCTGACATCCTCCTTTCTTTTTCTGGTAAAAACTCACTATAACCATGGGTGAATACTATGAACCAATCGCTGATGGAGAAAAGGTAATTGATTTAAACTGACTAGTAGAAGCTTTAAATTTTATTTTATCCTTTAAATATCTCCTGGCAGCAAAACCAGCAGACCAGGCTTAGTTAATCGATATAATCGATAATCTTAAGTAATCGATAAATAATCAATAAGTAATCGATGGCCTAGATATCGACTAACCGACAGAATCGATAGGTAATCAGACCTTCAAAAAATCTTGAGTATCGATCAGCGATGGATTTTTTCCAAGCTATCGATTATATACTTATTATAGATCACATATCGACTACATACAAGATTATCGATTACTTATCAATCATGTATCGATTGTTAACAATCATTGATTACTTATCGTTCATGCATTGATTACTTATCAATTATTTACTTATCTTCGATCACGTATTGTTATCGATTATATCACGTGCGTTTGCGTAGGGTAAAATGGCGAAATGCGAAAATATTTTGGCAAAATTTTTTTGAAAAATGACCCTACAAGATTTGACTATATCTTTTTATTTCATGAAGAGATTACTTTCAAATAAAAAATATATTTGGGGTGGGGGTAAAATGGGGCTATCTTCAAATCATGCTGTGCTAGAGTTTTTTTGATGTGTTTCTACTCGAATAACAATAATCTGAAAATTTTTTTCAATTTCATGCATTTTTCAGGAATTGCCGGACCAAAAATTGCCAATTTTGGTCCTAAAACCCCAAAAATAGCAATTTTTGTCATTTTACTGGTATTTATCCTTACGTTCATGATCCCACATGAAGCCAATTAGTATTCAAAGTTGTTTAAATATAATTTAGAAGTACTTAAAGATATAATTTTGGTGCTTTCAACACCTTTTGGGACCAAAAATTAGGCAAATTTCAGCCAAAAACTCAAAAAAAGGTAATTTTTTATCAATTTTGCCATGTAAAAGTTGCTTAAATGCATGTTATAGGCCTAAAACTTGCCATTCATTTCAAAGAAATAATTGATGCATCACAGGGAGTCAAGATTAGGGGCCTCTGGGTATAGAATGGGCTTTAGAGGCTTAATTAAGCTAAATAAACAAGAAAATCAACTGTATTTTCTATAAAAATGTAAAATATAAAGTTCAAAGCTGATGCCGATTTAAATATTTTCAAATGAATTTTTGATTCATTTTGCTAAAAATTATTAAGATTTAATATATATATTATTTAAATCTATAATAATTCTGATTGAGTCCATCACATTCGTAAAGTGTGTTGATCAAACGCAAACAATCCTGTTTTGCTGTTCATCAAATGAAAAGTCTTTCTGGAATCTGCAGCCATATCCCGATCACCTTCTATTAAGAGTAGATCGTCAAATGGCAAAGTCAAAAAATTCAAAGTGTAGTATTTTTTTGTGAAAATTTTAATCTATTTTAAGACATTTTGCGCAATTTTTAACCTCCTAGGTCAAAAATCCAGCATTCCCCAAAGGGGTCTTTGATTTGCACTAAAGCGAAAAATGAGTAAAAATGACATTTTTTTGCCCATTTTAAGACTATAAAAGGCCAGGAAAGGGTCAAAATGGTTTCTAAATGGTGTCTTGTACTAATATTCAACACAAAAAGAGTAAAGAAACCCCAGCGAGATCGCTGGATGTTTCAATTTCAGGCTAAAAAGGCTGATTTTCTCCGACTCTGGGTAGCAAAATGCACGAAAGCAGCATTTTTGAGGACCCACAACTTTTAAACTTTTTAAGGTACACCAGGCTGCATCGTTTGAGGCGTGTGATAGCACGCGCACACCTCCACACACACTAAAATCTTTGAGGAGAGTGATTAATCACACGCCATAAATTTGGATTTTACTACTTAAAGTTATGCATAGCACTCCTTATCACACGCCTAAAGTACTTTTTAGGAGTGCGATTGACCACACTCCTGGAATTTTCAAATGACAAAGCCTGGACTACACACTTGAAATTTTCAGCAATGAAACATTTCAGAGAAAGCTCCAGGAAAAATCAATCTTGAGTTCTCAAAAATTTCCTATAAAATCCATAATGGCGCCCTAGAAATTAAGTTTTCATGCTAAATGTCAATATTTCAAGCTAAAATTTGGTTTTCTTGGGCTAAAATCTCAAAAATGATTTCAAATGATGTCCTGAAATCTTTGGCTCTTCGAAGTATTCTGAAAATACTCTGGAAGAATCAAAATGGTTTGGGTCAGAGATTTGCCCAATCTGCCATTATAGTATTGCATTTCCCACTGAAACGCGATATTTAGAGTTAAAGTCTAATTTTCTCAGGCTAAAATCTCAAAAATGGTTTCAAATGGTGTCCTGAAATTTTTTGGTGTTGAAAGTATTCTGAAAATACTCTGGGAGAATCAAATTGGTTTGGGTCAGAAATTTGCCCTAGTCTGCCATTATGGCATTGCATTTCCAACTAAAACGCGATATTTAGAGTTAAAGTCTGATTTTCTCAGGGTAAAATCTCAAAAATGGTTTCAAATGGTATCCTGAAATCTTTTGGTGTTGAAAGTCTTCTGGGTATACTCTGGGAGAACCAAAATGGTTTGGGTTAGAAAGTTGCCAAAGTCCGCCATTATGGAATTGCATTTCCCACTAAAACGCAATATTTAGAGCTAAACTCTAATTTTCTCGGGCTAAAATCTCAAAAGTGGCTTCAAATAGGGTCCTGAAATCTTTCGGTGTTGAAAGTATTCTGGAAATAATCTGGGAAAACCAAAATGGTTTGGGTCAGAAATTTGCCAAAGTCTGCCATTATGGAATTGTATTTCATTCTAAAACACAATGTTTTGAGTAAGCTTGAGTGTTCTTCCTAAAGAAATAAATAAAAAAGCCCATTCTATACCCAGGTCTACCCTGGTCTTGACTCCTGTGATGCATTAATTTCCTTGAAAGGAATGGCAGTTTCAGGCCCTGGCATTTAAGAGCAACTTTTATATAACAAATTGACAAAAAATTACCTTTTTTGAGTTTTTGGCCCAAATTTGCCTAATTTTTGGTCCAATAAGGAGTTGAAAGCACCCAAATTATATCTTAAGTACTTCTAAATTATATTCAGACAACTTTGAATACTAAATGGCTTCATGTGGGATCATAAACAAGGAGAAATATCAGTAAAATGACGAAAATTGCCATTTTTGGGGTTTTGGGACCAAAATCGGCAGTTTTTGGTCCGGCAATTCCTGAAAAATGCATGAAATTGAAATTTTTTTTCAGATTATTGTTATTTGGGTAGAAAAACATCAAAAAAACTCTAGCATAGCATGATTTGAAGATAGCCCCTTAAAAATGTTGTTTTACCCCTACCCCTACGAACAAACAACCAATATACAACCTTTTTGTTTTATTGGTGGTGTAGATGGCAGCATACCATCTACCAGTGACTTCACTCTCTTTTGTTGGCGATGCCAGGCCTTTCCAGCAATTCTTGAGTTTTTGGATATCACTTTCATCATCAGTTTCATCTTCGGACATTTCGCTCTCTTCAGATTCAAATTCCTCCCCTTCCTGATGACGAATCCTCCTCAAACAATCGTTTAGAGATTGAATGTTGTTTGGGTGGTAATGTCATCAGTGGTTTGATTCCATTAACTTTACAGCTTGCTTTGCTGCAAACTGAACAATAATGCAATAGTGCAATACTGGGTACTGCTTTAATCCTAAAGCCAAGCATTTTTGTTGCAAACAGGTACATTGAGTTTTGCATTTCATGAATGTTTCCCTGATCTACTCTCTCTTCTTTGCTTCTTCTTTTTCAGTTTCCTTCTTCAGTTTCTCATCCCTGATTTCTTTGACCTTGGTTGCTACACCTTTAGCCCTTGTCAAGCCGTGTACCTAAGTCACCCTTTTAGTGGTGGTTGCTTTCTTTTCTTCGTGTGGCTTGACCCTTTTTATTGTCAGAAGGCCAGGAATTTCCTCCAGTTGGATGCTTTTTTCTGCCATCTCCCTTATCAGGGACTGAGCCTGGCCAAATTTAGCCTTCCAATAATCACGAGAACCTTTTCTTTTGTCAGAAGGAGACATGATGAGTCTGGAGTTGATGTAGATGTTGATGGAGGGATTTCTTCTTGTATACATCAGAATCAATTCCAATGACTTTTTGGAAAAGAATAGAATAAAGAGCTCATAAAAAAGTAGCTGTTTTTTTTCGTTTTCCCATTATTTATTCAGAGAGTTTATTTCTTTTCGGCTGTTTTGTTTATAACTTTCTCATACCGCTTACCTAAATGTTAGCCAATTTTTATTTAAAGTCGTCCTAAAGCGTTATAACACCCCTCTCTCATTGCATTCTCGATAAATTTTTTCGATCCAAAGAGGGGTTCGCCATTTCCAAACTCCTTTCCAACCTCGAGTTATCGCATTCTTTTTGTTTTGTTTTTGTCGCATCAGCTGAAAATGGCTAAAAATTCAGCCAAATTTAAAAGTCCTTTTCAAGCCTTATAAACCCTCCCATCTCATTCCCCATAAAATTCCCGATCTAAAGAGGGGTCAACGACCTCTCAACTCTTCTTCAAACTTGAAGTTTCTCCCAAACCCATGACGTCAATGGGTCCCTTTACCCGTAATGTTATCAACGGTCAATTCGCGAATTTTGGAATTTTGAAATTTTGAAATTTTGAAAAATACCTTATGCCCCAAGGGTCCCAAAAAATAAAAAAACGTCAATTTTTTCCAAGGGGAAGTGGGTTTTAAATTTGCGAAAGATTGACACTGCAACGACTTCGTCTTAAAAAAAGCTAATTTTCACGAAATTTTCAAAGTTGAAACATTCCAGAGGCTAAACACAGAGGAGTAGCGACGAAAAAAATCGTGAAAAATAAAAACTGAATTTCATTTTTTGGGCCTGCATATTATTGTAAATTTTGTAAATTTTGCTTACACGCATGCGTTTGCCAAAAGAGTCGCACTCCACTCGCTTACGCTCGCTCCGTGCGCAATAATGAGTTTTAAAGCTAGTTTGTTTTGCTACAACCGGGCCTTTGAATAATCTGAAGCTACTGAAGTTGAGCCCAGTGCGCTGCGCACGTTCGACTATGCAGGACTAATATACATCACTCAAATATTGGTTGGTTATTTCTTTAAATCTTCTTTAATTTTTTTATTTCTGGTCCATTTTAATCGATAACCAACCGCCGTCTTCATCTTTCTATATGTTTTTGATGTAATTATTACTAACAAATAGATTATACAATTGTTAAATTCTTTCTTGCTGCACTTTTGAGATGGAACTCTTAACATCTTTTAAAGGTTGATGAAGAGATTGGTAACATTATTTTTTTCAGCTGAGGATATGTTCCAGTTTTATCAAGCATGCACCTCCAGGAGAATTTAATGAAGTTTTTAATGGTAAGATAATTAATTATAGCAGTAGTTATATGCTAAGCTGCTAAGGAGGGTTTTTTGAATCACATTACATTCAAAACCAACCTGAATGATTTAAACCACTGATGATATCTCCAGATGATAATGGGTAAAACCGTACTGTACCTTAGACTGCACGCATCCCCTTTGATATGTTTTGATATAGGGGATGCTAATTGTGTATGAAATTCCCATCAATAATCCAATAATTGTTTTAACCTAGGGCCATTCAAATTTTGGATTAAATTCAATGAAATTTAAAGATCACTCATATAAAACATACTAACCAAGCTAATCAAAAGCACAAAGACAGGTGTAAATCTTGGACGGTAATTTTATACATGACGCGCATCCCCTATATCAAAACATATCAGAGGGTGTACCTTAGCTAGCATTTAAGAGGAAAGACCAGTCTACAATCATGTATATATACATGTTACTTTTCATATAATACAACCCAAGTTTATAGGGGTGTAATGCTCTCCCCCTGTAGTAATTGTTTGCTACATGTCATCCATTTATTTTTTGGTTACAGACCTTCCATTTATTGTAGAAAGAAGAATTAGAGAAACTGAAATTGTGACTTGAATTTTCATTTAAATAAAATACTCATCTTAATCTTTTCTCTTATAGATGTTCGAGTTTTATTGGACAATGATCAACTACTTAAAGAACAAGCTTCTAGGTTTGAGAAAATATTTCTAATGATTTATTAATTTTCTGTCTGATATTGATTATAAGTGCAGAGTTTCTATTCAGGTGCTATTTCCATCCCTTTTCTTTGAAATGAAGGATTATTGGTTAGATTTGTTCTATAGGTTTTAAACTTAAAAAAAAGGTATATATTTTTTGCCTTTCAATCGTTGTTATAGATAAATTGATTCTCTTATTCTGTTAATCCGTGTGAACTAATTGTTACCTTTTATCAAAATGAGTCATTTCTTTGGAATAAGGGCCAATTAACTAAACTTTGGCAAATTCGTTGTAAATTCTACGATTCTTTTGGTTACTTCGACTAGCTTATAGTCTGAATCTGTAAGAAATTCAATTCAAGTGGGGGGTGTACGGTATTTCGGAATCGCGGAAATTGACCCGTTTTTCTTCGGAAATTTTGGAAATCAAGTAAAATTCCTTCGGTATTTTGGAATGCTTAAATCGTTTCGGTATCGGAAATCCATGAATTTTTGCTTCAGAATTTCTTCAGAATTTCTTCAGAATTTCTTCAGAACTTCAGTATTTATTACGGAATCTCGGAAATTTTTGCAAAATTATTCGGTATTTCGGAAATCGCAAACCCCGTACGCCCCCCCCCCATTCAACGATTTGAGACATTTGACGTCAAGCTTTCCTTGTAGAAGAAGGAGAAAAACAAGCCTACTCTAACCTTGTCCTAAGGACAAAGATCACAGAGCTTTCCTTGTAGACTCGGTTTTTTACGCTTTAAGGGATGGCAGGTGTATAGAAATTTTGCTGAACAACAAAGAAACAATGTTTGAGAATTTGAATTGTCATGGGATAAATGATCAATTATCATGGGATGATTGATCAATTATCACATGCCAGTTTTGAATTCTTACAACTGGCGTTTGAAAATTTGAGCTCATTCTTTGAGTTGAGTTGATATAGAGAGTATTTGACGTGTAAATACTGAAGTTTTTTAGCAAGCAGTTTTACTGTTTTTAACTTTTATCTTTATTTATTTTTTAGACCTGATGATGATACAAAAGTATCGAAATATATTGTCAAGTAAAATAAAAATAAAATGAAGTTACATCGTTGATATTTCACTTCTGGTTTTTCTTTTTTGCAGTGCTTTTTCACAGTACAACATGGAACAATTCACACCTTGTAAATTGAATAGTGGTGACAACGTACTGATCACCAAACACGGAGCTTTGGACAACAATACATTCTATGATCCAAAAACCAAACAAAAGTTCAAATATGACCATTTGAGAAAGGTAAGTTCGTTGATTTGTTGTTAATTATTTGTGCCCGGTAAGACAATTCATGCCAGACAGGCCAATACATTCCATTGCACATACATTTTCCAGCACACAGGCAAGAAGGTAAGATATTTAATGCTAAATATTATTGTATGTTATAAATTTAAAAACCAAATATCAAAACCAGTAATGCAATGTTCCGTGTTTTGATGGTTGCAAGTGTCATTATGACACACACCCTTTTTCACAGTAAGGACTGCCAGTTGATAGTGCCAAGGACATCAGATTCTATTAATGAAACCTAGTTTTAATTCGACTAAGTCAAAAACCCATGGCGTTCTAAAGACTTGAAAATTGAGCCCTATAAAATCGAAGTTGCTGCACACTTGCCAGACCTGTAGATTTGGAACGCCATTGAACAACTCTAACAAATCCATCACTGTTTTTTCTCAATTTTTTTGCAAAATTGATTTATTTGAAAGCATTGTCTTGAAATTTTATATTTTCTGCTTTTTTTCCTTTAGGAAGCCACTGATTTAGAAGCTCACGACACAGGAGATGCATCAGAATCGTGGAGAAGTGCTGTTGAAAGTGCTGTCGCAAATTATGTCAAAGATCATTATCCACATGGTGTTTTAACAGTAAGAAAATTCACCAAAACTATCGAAATCCTCACTAGACCTTGCTACAGAAATTCATTTATGAAAATGAAAATCATAGCACTATTCTCTAGGAAGTTGATTTTCTTCCTCTTTATTTCACATCTTCTCTTTTTTCTGTTTTGATAGTATTCCACTCAGGAACTTTTTAACGAGAAATAAAACAGCTACCTAATTTGAATTCTATCAAAAGTTATAGCCTTTTTTATCTTCGCGACAGATTATATTGGGACAGACTTTAGTATATAGTAGGTCTATTGACTTTTACGGAGTTTTCAAGTCTTTGCCCTCTTTCTTGCACATCAGCTGTTCAAAATTGGTATCAGTGCAAATATGTTTTGATTTAGAAATAAATTTGAGGGTAAACGTTCCATTTTGAAATGTTACAGGTTTATGGTAAATCTAGTGGTTCTGACATCACCATCACAGCATGCGTGGAAGACCATCAATTTCAACCACAAAACTTCTGGTATGTTACTGAAAAATCTATACCGTTATTATTTCTCTTTCTTTCCGCACACTATATAAAGTAACAAGCCTTTTTTATTTTACTTGATCGGAACACTGAAAATACTTTAAAATTCAATACAAACCTTGATCAATGTTTTAAATAATATAAAATTTTATAAAATTTTTATTTGAAAAAACGCTAGCGCCCTACTTAACGGGATTAATGTTTGCGGGAATTAAATTTAGCGGTTGAGCTCATCATCAAGATTTCACTGGGACTTTGTGATGGGTAGCTGTTTTTCGCGGATAACTCTATTGTGAAATAATTTTGTGCTATTTTTGTTATTTTACTACGTTAAACTATGCATGTTTGTTGTGAAAAACTCGTTAGTAACGCTTCTCTAATGGCGGTAAAGATGTTAAAACTGGTCTTTGAACATTTTTTTGGAATTAATTCATGATGGAAACGCGAAATCCGCGAAATTTTGATCCCCGCGAAAATTAATCCCATTTAAGTATTATGTTTTTAGTTTTTTTGACCTTTTTAATTTTGTAGGAATGGTAGATGGCGATCAGAATGGTCGGTGACTTTCAACTCAAGTGGTGGTAATGCAGAACTAAAAGGATTGTTAAAACTACAGGTACTCATCACTCAAAGTCTCTCTTCATCAGCTAAATTAGGTCTAGTCATAAATTTCCTCGTTTAAATCACTTTTTTTTCACGAAAGGGTAATATAAAAAACCTTTTTTCCTAAACATTGATGCTGAGATCAATGATTTCACTGCTGATGGTAGTGATAATGGTCGAAACGTTTGAAATAATTTTTTATGTTTTAAAAAAAACATGAAGCTTCTGTCTTTTAAGTTTTTTTTTGGGATCAATCTTTGTTAATTATTTTCCGAATTATGACCCTGAAATACTTGAGAACCGTAAACCTTTATTTAACCAACTTCTTCACTTTTTCTCAGGTACATTATTATGAAGATGGTAATGTTCAATTGGTTTCACATAAAGATGTCACCAAAGAAATCAACGTCTCTGTAAGAATTTTTATCATTTACATTGGCTATTTTTACGTTGACTATTAGGGAAGGACGGTTTCATCAGTCTTAATAGAAAAAATAGCGGAATTTCGGCGTTGCCGCTATTAATGAGCCTTTCTTTGTTTTTCTGACAGGCTTCATATACTGTAAACAATTTTTGAAGTGTTGTTTATGCTTTCCTCTGTAGGATTTTTAATCAGGATTTTCAGTCAGGCAGTTGAGCATAGAAGCTTGATCAAAATTTGTATGCTTCGTCTTTGCTCATGGATATGTTTTTGATGCTTTCTAGGATGCAAATTCACTGGGAAGAGATTTAGCAAAACATATAGACGATTCAGAAACTGAATACCAGGTAAAGTTTCAATATTTTTTTTAATATCGGTTTTTACATTGTTGAATACACATACGTTGGTACTTTCAATACATGTGATTATATTATTGAGCTGCGTAACCTTTTAATTATAAATTAATTATAAACGAGCCCCATTTATTGCTGTCCATCTATGTCTTATCGTTCTCTCTCATGTTTGCCTGATCTCTGATTCTTTGTCATTTTTTATCCCATCTAACTCTCACCCTTATTATACATTTATCTGTCATCAAAAGAACCAAGCAATATTTTTCATTGTTTACTCTTTCAAAGCGGGCTACACGGCTTTTTGTGCAAACGCAATTGGTTATTTTTGCATGACGACGGGCCTACACTGCCAGATTTACCTGTCGTTAGGAAAATTCATTGTGACGTCACTTTTTCAAAAGAAAATGACTCATTTTTTATTTCTGACTTCAGAAATTATAACTTTTTTTTATCTCTTTTCGCTTGTTTTTTTCGCTTTATTTCGCTATTTTTCCTGGATAAAGCGCTAAAAATCAATCGAAGCTGAAGGAAACGGTTAACAAATAAAATAATAACCGTTTTTTTCGGGCTGTACTGAAAATATTGCCCTCGGTCAACGCAACAACCTCGCAAGCTCGGTCGTTACTTGACCTCGGGCAATATTTCTCAGTACAGCCCTCACTAACCAGTCGTTATTGTATTAATGTTTATTTTTTGAAAATGAACAATGAAGAGAATTTTTTTAAATGTTTTTTCTATTTTGACATTTACAGAGAGCCATTGGTGAAAACTACCAAATGATGTCTGACACAACATTCAAAGCACTCAGGAGACAACTACCCATCACAAGAACCAAGATTGATTGGAACAAGATTGTTTCATACCGAATTGGTGCTGAATTGAAAAGCTAAGGAAAGGTGTTGAATACTTGTAGGTTTATCAAGAAAAGAAAAACCACCCACTTCCAAATTTGAAGATTAATTTTTGTAGAGAAGTATTAGAAATAAAAGTAAAACCAAACATTTTGAAAAGGATAAGTTTTTAAATGCCCCAGAAAAATGCTTCTAGGGTATAGATTCTGTTTTAGGTGTTATTTTTGGGATTTTTCTATTAAAAAAAGCTTAATATTATTATAATTAAAAAAATTTTCCTTTTGAATTTTAGTGATTTTTTAAATAATTTTTTTGTTATATTATTTTTGTCAGTCATGGTATATAGTTAGTTCTTCAATACCATTTGCGTTCACTCACGATTCTTCTACTGTTTTCAAGATATTATTTCAATATACAATTTTTGACCCTCTACATTGGCTTCTTCAGAAACTTGGCTTCAACTAAGATTTGTTGTAAATTGTTGATTTTATATTTCCAGCTGTATTGTTCTCAAAAATGCTTAGAACATTTTCACCCATTACCAATAATTTTTTATGTTTTTTCTTTTTGTTTATAATTTAATTATTTGTGAAGATGTTCTTAAATAATAAGATTTAGACCAGTTTTTTACCAGTAATTTTAAATTTGCTCTGCATCCAGATTGCTGTAATTCATCTTTGGTCTTCAATCTTACCTTTTCATCCTTTAATTTTTGAGCTCTTCCTGAAATAAACTCTATATTCTTTTACTCCCAAAAAAAGAAAGAGGGTATATTTCGTAAAGGATAACTAGTAATTTTGAAAATCTGAAGGGCTTGATATTTCAGGAATTTATCTTTTAACAAAATGAAACACTTTCCTATGTATAGTGTGAATATAATTTAAAATTTATTTCTTATGACACACCAAAAATATTTTGACTGATAGCTTTATTTATTTCTCCATCCCATTCCATCCATCACTATAGCTACTGATTGATACCTTGAAAGGTGGCAGAGGGTACAACAATGTTTTCTGCAGTATATGTTTATTTCTATTCATTTCGCGATTCTTGCCTGTTAAATTGCCAGCTGAGTAATGGAATAGTCTCTATTTGGACTTGATTGCTCAAATTTAGATTCGATAACTCTAGTCAATTGAACAGCAAGGTAAACTGTGAAATCAAAATGTAAACAAATAGTATCATCAGAAATCCATCTTTTATGGTCCTTGGGATTCTAATTTCTGCATTATTATAGTTCCCAAAAATAGAATAGATACCCCTCCCACTCTTTTCTATACTGAACAATAATGGCGATATACAGTTAGATGTAAAGAGATACAATAGACCTCATCACCCATCCCTTTACGACATGTGTTTTGACCCTGGAAAATCATTAAATCGATCCCATGGACACTAGAACCCACTCCAGTTTTTCATAATCTGAACTAGCAGGAGCTGAAGTAAGCCTTCTGAAAGGCTTTCTTAATTGGACATACTACTGTTAATGCCTATGTATATGAAGATACCGTCACTACACATTGACAACTTCGCAACTAGCTGTTTTGACTTCAAAGAATATATTTTAGGTTTTTGTCTCTCAGGGCAGCATTCTACTTTAAATTTTAAATCATAAAGGTTAATTGGTTAATGTTTCAGGAAAAATATCCAAAATTTGAAAAGAAAATAAGAAAGAGTTATGCATGGTATAAGCTCTTCATACAATGAAGAATGGACTAAACCAATCACTGCTACCTTCTCCGTCTATCTCAAGAATAATTAATCAGTATGGCCACACAAGGCTTTCCCATAAGAAATGGTCAGTCTAAGGTATGAATTTTATATTAATTTTTTATACGAGAACCCTTTAATATTAGTCCAGGTTTTGGGTACTATTCATTTTTTTACAGCATCATAAGAACCTTGCAACAACTATTCGACTAAATCCATTAAGTCATGTGGAAAAGGTGGGTCCAGGAAAACACCTACGTTTTAGTTGGACTTGTCTTCTCCTGGAACAAAAGCTCATGCGTCACGGATATCGCAAATAAATTTGTTACGAGAAATGTTACTGTACTACTGTACTAATAAGATAATCAGGAGACTACTATAACGAGTTTTGTTTGAAAATCGTCTCTGATCTGGCACGTCTCATTTAATTAAGACTAGATGCAAATATACGTGACGTAGGTATTTTACTACTTAGCATCACCGTGATAGAATGTACAACTAGATTGTATGTGCCCTACGTTACGTGTGTTCTTTGCCGATACCATATTGTCTACGTACGAATAACGACAATTTATTGGCTAATTCTCCGAAAGTTTCAAAATACCAGACACAGGACATTATTATTGGACATGCTTTCGCTTCCTTTCTTTTTTGTCCCGCGTTTGTTATCTTGTCCTAAATATTTCAACTTACACTTAATAACTTCAAGGTGGATCATCCTAGAATACTCTGGATAAAAAGTCCCTTTCTTGCTTTGTCCTTACTTTGCCGTTGCGAGTATGGTAAAGCTGCCCTCGTATAAGGCGTTAAATTTGATCTTTAGCATAAAATATGCATTTAAACTTACGACTTTTCTTTTTTCAGAGACTTCAGCTCATCGCCCAACACGAGAGCTCAATGCTTCACATGATGTGTCACGTGACGAGCCTGGATAATCTCATTGGTCAAACCAAGGGAATATGAAGTAACTGAAGGACAAGAAATTCGTTTCTATGTAAGTTTTCTACAATCTTGTTGCTCTTACCAGTATTTTTGAAATTTACTGTTGTTGCGTGCGTACATCTCTATTCTTGGGATTCTTTTAAACTTTCCAAGACAAGAATATACGGTCTTACTTTCAAACCCATTCTTTTCTGAAATAACAAAATGGTACACATTCGGTATTGTACTCAACTTTCCATAGTTCGAACCCCCCCTTTTTTAAGGGGGGGGGGGTGACACCTTCCAAAAAAGTGAAGAAGGGGGGGATCAGAAATTTTCACTAAAAAGGGGGGGATCGTTTAAGAAGGGGGGGGGGGCTTACATATATTGTAGATTATTTTCCAGCACTGTTATGAAATTTGGTCTGCATGAAAGGAAGTTCTTTATTTTCACTATAAAGTGGTATTATATTTGCCAGACTTAATTTTTCTTTACTGTTTCCCTTCTTTTTACCATAAAAAATTTAGCCCGAAATCCTTGGGGGATAGGTATTTTTAAAGGTTGGGGGGATGCCAAGAAGGGGGGGATCATTTAAGAAGGGGGGATCAGACCCCTTTCCGCACTATGAACTTTCCTGGTCCATTCCGCTATCTTTTCCATTGTCGCAGCTGAGGGTACCATTTTGAATTTTAAGCTAAAAAGTAAGATGGGTGCGATTGTGGGCACGCTGAAAATCCGAGCCGATTTCTTCCTGCTGTAACCTTCATTTTCGGGATCGCATGTCTTTCTTAGTCGACTACTATCACTAGAAACTTTCATATTTTGGCAAATTTGGGCCAAAAAACGGCTAAAAAACGGGTTTTTTGGACTTTGTGAAACATTGGATCATTAATTTTTTTTGATTTTTTGCATGAAAGTAGGGTACCATCATAGGTAAAAGATGGCTCAAGCAGAATTTTTCAAAAAAATTTTGTTTGCTCAAAAAACGCATGTTTATCTATAAGAATCACTATTAATAAGCATGCATCAATGTTCTTAGTCAAATTACTCAATTTTTTTATGAGATAGATGTTTTTTTTGCTCATGAGGGCTTACTTTTGAAGAATATGTGTGTTTAAGACAGGAAATTTTAGTTGCTTGGCGTGTTCTTATAGAAAAACTGACCAAATTCGATATTTTTTATAAGCACATTATCAATAACTTAGGTATTAGCTTTTCTCGAGATTGGCTTTTTCATTCTTTATGATATTTTGCACAAAGATGCATAACTATAAACCTTCGAATGTGACGGAGTCCGATTTTCAAATAAAAATGTTATTGGGCAAATTTGGGCCAAAAAACGGCTAAAAAACGGGTTTTGGACTCATTGTTTTTTTCTGATTTTTTGCATGAAAGTAGGTAAAAGATGGCTCAAGCAGATTTTTGTAAAAAAAATAATTTTTCGGCTCAAAAAACGCATCTTTATCCATAAGAATCACTATTAATAAGCATACATCAATATTCTTATAGCCGAATTACTCAATTTTTTGATGAGATAGATGTTGTTTTTTTTGCACACGAAGTCTTGAATATGAAAGAATATTTCAAGAGCATGAAATTTTGGTTTCTAAACGTTTTTTTTATAAGAAACAAACGATTAATTTAAATAGATCGTCACTATTTGTGTTCTGAATGATTGTTTAATGGTCACGTCACGTAGATATGAATTATAAATGTGTTAAATGCATAACCAGGTAGGTCCATAAAAGTATTACTTGTTTACCAGTGGATACCCCTTAAAACCTGCAACAGAAAAGGTACCCCCTATATCCTGATACATATATTTTTCCATAAAAGCTAAGAATAACTCAAACCAATTAGTATATTTAGTATCATGTCCATGTTCATCTTTCTATATGGATTTATCTTTCTTTTTTACCAGTGGATACCCCTTAAAACCTGCAACAAAAAAGGTACCCCCTATATCCTGATACATATATTTTTCCATAAAAGCTAAGAATAACTCAAACCAATTAGTATATTTAGTATCATGTCCATGTTCATCTTTCTATATGGATTTATCTTTCTTTTTTACCAGTGGATACCCCTTAAAACCTGCAACAAAAAAGGTACCCCCTATATCCTGATACATATGTTTTCATTAAAAGCTAAGAATAACTCAAACCAATTAGTATATTTAGTATCATGTCCATGTTCATCTTTCTATATGGATTTATCTTTCTTTTTTACCAGTGGATACCCCTTAAAACCTGCAACAAAAAGGTACCCCCTATATCCTGATACATATATTTTTCCATAAAAGCTAAGAATAACTCAAACCAATTAGTATATTTAGTATCATGTCCATGTTCATCTTTCTATATGGATTTATCTTTCTTTTTTACCAGTGGATACCCCTTAAAACCTGCAACAAAAAAGGTACCCCCTATATCCTGATACATATGTTTTTCATTAAAAGCTAAGAATAACTCAAACCAATTAGTATATTAGTATCATGTCCATGTTTCATCTTTCTATATGGATTTCTTTCTTTTTTACCAGTGGATACCCCTTAAAAACCTGCAACAAAAAAGGTACCCCCTATATCCTGATACATATGTTTTCATTAAAAGCTAAGAATAACTCAAACCAATTAGTATATTTAGTATCATCAAAGTTATCGTGACCGGTCTAATCGTGACCTTGTTCATCTACACTTTTTTTATAAGAACATTCGAAATATTTTGAAGCCTTGAGAATTTATGTTCTTAACTTTTTTTTAATTTTAAGCCTAAAAATGTTCTTAACATGTTCTTACTTTTACCATTTTCCTATGAAATTCGGTGTTCTAGAGTCAACAAAGCCTTAAAATGTTCTTAACTTGTTCTTAACATTTTGGTCATCGAAGCCTTATGTTCTTATATAGTTTGTTCTTATAAAAAACGTACATCTACATGGATTTATCTTTCTTTTTTATGTTATTATATACGGATTAAAGATGAGATTTCTTCTTTACATTGTTTTTTTAATTCTTACCGCCCTTCCAGGCTTTCCTCCCGCCATTGTTATTCGATTGTATAGCCGCTATCTCATCTTCATGTATCCTTTATCGCTTTTTATGTCAGAGTTTATTTTGGTACACATGTTAGTGGAGTTTGTCTTTGAAGTCTCCTTTAATTTACACACCTTGAAACGTTAACCAGGGTACTACAGCACCTGACCCGAGATTGTAGGCGAAATTTGAATTAAACCTGAAAGATGTAGATTTGCATATTGAAAAACATAGGCTGCGCGCATCGCCAGAATTTATTTTGATACAGGGGACGCGTATCGTGTTAAACAATGTTATTGTCCGTTACAGTGATAGTATAGGCAGGAAAATATGGCGTTATGGCGGTATTCGGGAAAAAATCAGCGGGAGAGTTTTGAAGAAACTGGCAGCTCTACCGAGCTGTAAAGTTTTTTCGGCAAAAAAACCCGTTTGCGAATTTTCTTCGGCTTTGGCCTTTTTTCTTAGATGGTGATTTGTCTTAGACTATAGCATAGTCTAGTATCGTGTACGAAATTCCCGTCCGAGAGTTACCCCAAATTTGTAAATTTGTTTCTAATTGTGAAAACAGAATTGTTTATAATGTAGACAAGAAAAGTTTATATATCACCAAGATTTTCGTTGAACCGACAATAACATTGTAACCTAGACTTTCAGTTTTCAGTTTTTTCCTTTAAAATTAATTGATTGTAAATAAACCACACCATATATAGTTAGGACTCATTTTGGTAGCTAGGACTATTAATGAAGTACATCTCCATCAAACTATCCCACGCTACCGGTCCGAAAATGATTTTACAGTTTCCGATAAAGTAATTAGTATTTTGGAAATCTTCTTGACAAGAGACAGGATCTCTTTGGATTAAATTCTTTTTGATATTTGACTTTGAATGGAAACTGTAAGTGTGTCACGTACTATTATTATAGATATTGTTACTGTTGCTCTTCAAGATAAAAAGTCTTCATTTGCACCGGACAAAGAAACATTACAAGTTTAATAATTTGTGATTGTAAATTTTTAAATCCCTTATACGAATGAAGCATTGATCTGGCCATCCTTATCAGAAATACGTGAAGACTATACTAAAATTGGCTTTTAAAATTGCACCCTTACAGTGCAGCAAAAATCAGTGAAAATCATACCCTTAGAGTGCATTTTCTCCCAAATTTTCGATCCCTTTCGTGCAAAAAATGGTCAAAATTCTAGCATTTTTGGTCAAATATCTAGATTTTACCCTTACAGTGCATCTCTAATTTTCCGACCCTTACAGTGTATTTTAAACATATTGGAAAAGGTACCCTTAGGACCCGCACATACCCGTCGGTCCTTTTGCCCAGCTGCCCCCCCCCCCCGGGACTACACTGTACTGAAAATGTGCTGCTTATGTCTTTCTACTATTTGAACTGGTGATGCTATGAACTAATTCATTTTCAAATTGTACAACCAGTCAGAAATAATCAAAATTGATTCAACGTTGACATACAAACCGGCTTTTATGCATGTAATTAATAGAAATTCGGTCACAGCATTGAGAACTTTAAGTAGTGAAATTTTTACCAGTTTTCCAAAATTCTTTTACAAATAAAAAATGACAGTAAAAAATAACACAAAATATTCACAAAAATAAATAATATTAAAGTTCTTCTATGAATTATAATGAATTCTTCTGATTTTGGCCAGCGTGCTACCGGTGCTGTTTCGTTAATTTGGTATGGATACAATACAACAACGGTTTGATAATGGGACCCGAAACAAAAGATGCTTTGTTGTTTATTTTGATTAAAAAAATCAGGAGGTTCTCAAGGCCACTCCTTGGAATAAATGTTACAGTTAGAAATTTTGAAGATGCTTTGAAAGCGACGTTTGCTGTCTGTGCGAGTGAAAATTGTTAATTTTTTTGATAAATTTTGTCTTTTATTTCCAAACACCAGATAGTTGTTGATAAGCGTTCTCTCCTGAAAAAAATATACCAAGAAAATTTAGAACACCACTACCTAGAAATCCAAAAAAAATAATTTTCGAAGGATTTCGAAAAAACAGATTTGACGATTCAGTTTAAGCAAAAAAAGTTAATTTTTCTTTCCACCAACAATTGGATAATTATTTTACTGAGATATGGTAAAGTCAAGGTTTGTGCATGGTTTGCTATGTACGATTCCTATCAGAATTACTTAAAAGGAATCAAGTAACTATCTTACCATAATCATAAATGCGTCCAAAGGTTCCTTCATACCATCTCAATTCATCTTCTAATTTACATTTCTTCTGTTCCAACCTCATAATCCATGTTGGGAATTTACATTCAGCCTTTGCAGTGCATTCATCAATGTTAAGGAAAAGATCAGTGCCGTCCTTGAATTTTTTGACAGTCTGAAAATTAAAGAAAAAATGAAATGATTCATCATACAGAAACACAATGAGAGAGCCCTTCGCGTATCTTTTGGAAGAAGTATTTGATGACACGGTGAACTTTCACTCCATAATTACGTAGAAGATGTTACCTTCCATATTACAGCAATTTTACACGCGGGAAAATAATTATGTTCATAATTTACAGCTATTAATGAAGAAAATCGACAGAAAATCTGCCGCGGCAGACTTAATTTCGAAGAAGACCGCTAACTCTACCGGCTGTCAAATCGTATCGACAACCAGATCCCCAACTCCATACACTTTCAGTAGTCTGGAGCTTACTGTTTAGTTAGTGACTTGTGTTGAACATAATCGTAAACTTACCTTGAGTAGCATGTTACGTAAAGATTTTTTGCAACCGTTGTATTGCGCACGGAGCACTTTGATTTGACGTCGTTGTTTAATGATACTTGTAATGGCTGCTTTTAATTTGTCTTTTCGAGCTTCTCCTATATAAATTTAGAAAGTTAGCAGCTTTATAGTTTCATGTTTACTCACCCACTTGCCCTGGGTAATCCATTGAATAAATTTTACTTTGAAATCTAAACCATCCGAACTAAAAAGGTTTAAGGTTCTTCTAATCCAGTTTATGTATCACTCTAACAAGAGAATTTACCCACAATTTTAGTTAGAGGTTGTTCGATTGACTTAGGCTAAAAAATTCGAAAGATATTTACCTGGGAACTGTTCGATATCGAAGACAGATAAACTCAATGCTGGGAAGTGACTTTCAGTTGCACCAGTGCATCTACATATTCCAGTGTCTGGGTCTTCAGTTGGACCTGGGGGACCTGGTTTTGAGGTCGTAGGTCGTGGTGCTGGACCCTTAGTTGTATCTGGTTTCTTTTGTGTAGGTGTAGGTTTTTTAGTGGAAGGAGTTTTGGGAGTTTGTTTTGTTCGATGGTTAGGTTTGACTGTGGACGGCTCTGAAGCTGGTTCTGTAGCCTTTGTTGTTGCTTTTGTCGGGTCTTGAGTGACTGGTTTTGTAGTTGGCGACTTTGTTTTAGATCCACCACCTGGTTGAGTAGGCTTCGGTTTCGTTCTTGGGAATGGTTTAACAGATGTCTTTAAAGGATCTGTACAAATAGGGTCGATAACTTGTTTGATGAAATCACTATTGGTTAATTGACTGAATGTTTGACTCGTGAAAACGTACATTGGGCTTCCAGTAATTTTACGGAGGATGCCTAAACCAGTGAAATCGCGTTTTTGCTGTTTGGATTCTTCGAATTCATCTCCAACGCCGATAGCAATGATTTTGGTGCCTGTTGAATTGAGGAAATTAATAAGTTGTCTTTTTGTCTTGTCTGTAGAACCTGATCAATCGCAATCAATCGCAAAATCAATCTACCAATTTCTCTCGCACAAAAATCGACAAAGTTTTGCTTAATTTGCATAAGAGACGTTGTTACGGGTAAAATCTTAACTAGTATGCAATCCTAAGTGAAAGTTATTAAGTACTTAGTAGCAATTTATGATTGAATCAATGGCCAAATGACTTTCTAAAATTCAATAGCCTACTTTAAAAGCAAACCACACTCTGATATTACCGAGTTTATGTATGTGTGTTTTTCTGCGACAGAGACGGTAAAGCTCTAAATTTGTCTTCATCCTGACTGACTCAGGACGACAGTAAATTAGCACTTTTACTGTCCTCGATTTGTGTGCGGGTCAGGGGGGGGGGCACGCAGTTACTACAAGACAGTATGACACTTACTACCGTGGTGGTACTGTATTCAGAAGTTATGAAAACAGTTACTACACAGTGTAGTAACTGCTGTTTGGGGGTGGTGCCGAACACTAAAACTAGCACTTTTGGTGTAGTAAGTGCTTATATTTTAATTCTTTTTAAAGAACTTTCAAAATTTTTCACAAAAAATGAATTTTTTTGTGAAAAAATTCTTTGTTAAAAAAAATATTTTTGTTATAAATGGACGAAAAAAAATTTGAAATTTTTCTCAGACCCAACTTTGAAATTATGCTTTCCCTAATTATCATTAAAATGTTCTCAACAGCTGTTAACCAAGTAAATTAAAAGAAAATCTAGCACAAAAATGGCTTTAGGTTGAAAAACAATCGCAATTTAGGGTAATTTCGAGCATGTTTTTGATGATATCACTCAAAAACAGGGGTGGTACCTGGAAACCTTTTCTGAAAACAGTTACTACCAAGGTGTAGTAACTGCAAAGGGTGGTGGTCCTGAAAAAAAGTGTTGAAAAAGCACTTACTACACATCATGTCTTGTAGTAACTGCGTGCCCCCCCCCCTGTGCGGGTTATTCCAAATTGCTTCAGTCACTCTACCGTCCTCAAAAGTTGAAATACATAAACTCGCTATTAATTCACGGATTCCAGTGGTTGAACTTACCGTCACCGCGGATTTCTTTGGCTCTTTGGAAGAGTGAGTCAAACCCATCACCATCAGACCCTCTTGGTCTTTTATTTGGAATACCATCAGATAGAATGACCAATACTTTTGAGAAAACTGAAGGACGTTCTCCACAGCCTGACCCCTTCTCCAATAATGATTTTCCTAAAAAAATGAATATAAAAAGAAGAGTTCAATAGTCGCAATTTCCCTATTTATACTAAAGAAGTAACTAGAATTTTAGAATGTCTGTCTCTCTGGGTATCTGTTTGTCTTCAATGCTGTTTGGATTTTGTTTGTCATACCTTGCAATTTCGTACCAAGAACAAGACCTTGCCAAGAAACTGTTAGGTACTATAGAAAGGATGTTAAATAAATCAATCCTTCCATATACAATTTCAGTAAAAGATTAAATAACAGAAGCTGCTTTTGGTTCATTTTTGAAATTTATTTTTCAAAACGTTTCGGCCTCAACAGAGTACCATCATCAGCAAAAAATTTTGTTGTAATGTTGAATTGTTGATTACAACAAAATATTTTACTGTTGAGGCCGAAACGTTTAGAGAAAGGATGTTCTGTTTAGAGTTCTCTCCTAATCATTACCTAAAGTAATGAACAATCAATATACCTTTAATCAAGCCATCTTCCATGTTCGTATAATCGCCTGTCTGATTCAAGCCTTCAATTGCTTTTTCAAAGTCCTTCGTATTATCATGTTCTTTACACGTGATTCTGATCCTTGCTTCGTCAGAGAACGATGCGATACCAGCTCTATTGCCGGCAGCCGAAATCCCAACAGTCTGGATTATTTCGCTGGCGAAGTTTTTTACAGCTTTCCAATCGTCTGGTTGAATGGATTTCGATTCGTCCAAAACAAGAGCGAATTCGGAGAAAGTGGTACAAGCATCACTTGCTTTGTAACCATGGGATCCATGTGATGCGAACGTAACTTTAGAATAAAAAACAGATGTGATGGAAATTTTAATTTGATATTGAATTATTTTTCCACAGCAAGCGACTCAGAAAAAAGTCTTTCGCAGATGATTTAGACTGAAGGATTTGCTTTTTGGCAACAACCCTACTAAGCAGGGCCTTCTATCGAAGCATTTAAATTGGTTGCGTACCTAAACCTCCACATTAGTAGTTTCCGAGTAGACACTGATATTGATACATGGATAACCCCCCTGCATATACTGGCTCCTCATGCAAAATTCAATGGAGCAATCAGGATCTACTTGGAGATGATCCGCCCGTATTACCTGCTTTAAAAAAACACTTAAAAGTATTATTTTTTTCATTTTATTCTTAGTAATTACTGAAGCTGATATTTTAGGGATTTGATAGCATCAATTCTTTTCTTAATTAGAGAGGACTTAAGTTTATGGAATTACCGTACGAGTGTAATGCTTTAAATGGCTTTCTGATTAATCAAAGCTAAATCTTGTTACGTGATTGATAATACCATTATGAAATATGCGTATATTGAAGCAGGTGTATTTTAAATCGCCGGATTTGATAAAGATATGTTAAGATTGACCGAAAGAGTGTAAACAGGAAAGAAATCGAAATCGACGCCATTTTGTAGTGAAGAATTTTGATTGAAGATTGAAAATGAAAGCGGATTTTTTATTTTTTGTATATCTTTTTGCATTTTTTGACTGATTTAGTGAAATTATCCCCCTTCTGCAGTATATCCTCTTTTAATACTTGCTTTCATGAATGCCATGCCCATATGTTAATGGGAGCCGAATTAAATATTTTTGCGTTAATTCGAGAAGATCCACTAGTTACAAACATGAGAGTCAACAGATGAAAATTCATAATGTTATATGATTTTTGAACAACGTTTCTCGCTCTTTAAGTATCTTCAGTATAAAAGTGCTTTAAACCAGTGTCAAATTTCGAATAAAAATCACCAACAAGGATGTTGCAAAGAATCCAAAATAATGATTGAAAATGCTCTTTTCACTAGGACATATGTTAAAATATTTGACTGAATTTCCAAATAAGAGAGAGTACGAATGCAGGTCTTGTAAATGAATAATCAAGTTCAGATACTTACAGTTGACAACACAAGCCAGCAAAATGATCAGTCCCCTCATTTTCTATCTATGTCTTTCAGTTAATTTCTTTGTTGTAGTCTTCTTTTTTATCGATGACCTGTTTGCATAATGTCTTTAGAAGAAGTGACTTCGATTTCTCTTAATTGTGAGGTATTTACTTCAAAACGATTTATCACACCCACTGGTCTGACAGGTGGCTTTATTATTGCTCGATGCTGATTGGTTTAGCCGTGACTAAAGATTTTTATCGTCATTTCATTGTATATTTCTTTTAATTTAATTCACATACGATTTAAAAAATAACAAAGCCTTGGAAGAATAACACTGCCTTGCAACAATATATTCTTTGTTTGAAAAAGTTTCAACTTCTTCACTCCAGTGGCAATATTGACAATCTTTGCGTCAACCAATCAGATTGCATATTTCACGAATCTCCGTAGCAACATAGGGTGGGTGACATGGAGTAGAATTCACACATTGATCGCGAAAGGAAATTGCATAAGCATACGGACGTTAGATTTTCACTGTATAAATCTAAAACAACTAAAAGCCGACATTTCCTTCCGTTGAGTGATCAGACCATAATAACTTTGTTTTCTGTTATTTTTTCTCAAAGTGTCAATTTTCCGCTGTTTACGATTAATACCACGGTTAGGTTTATACTCAGCTACATTTTTAGACTATCCCTATGGATAAAAACTATATAAGAACTTAAGACTTCGATGGCCAAAATGTTAAGAACAAGTTAAGAACATTTGAAAGCTTGACACCCAATTTCTTAGGGAATTACACAAAAATTCTCACAAAATGGTGAAATTAAGAACATTTTAAGAACATTTTTAAGGCTTGAAAACTGGAAAAGTTAAGAAAATCCGAATAATCGATGGCTTCAAAATTTTTTGATATTCTCATAAAAAACCGTGTGTCTACAATATCTTCAATAATCTTAACAGTGAAGACAATAAAGCTTAAACTTTCAATGTGTCATTAGTAAAATTCTTTAATCATCCAAAAAACAGGAAAATGAGCAAACAAAAAATAGTGGTCATTAGTTGTATTCGATTTCCTCTTGATTTCATCTAAATCAATACCCACGTGGTTTAAGTGTGTAATGTAAGGAATGTCGCTTGTGGACGGGCTGATTTTGGTTGATTTCAATACACCTTTTCGACCGTAGCCGCCAATTGCCGCGCGGGCAATTTTTTGTCTGTTTTACCATCCTAAAACCGTCCCAGTCTTTCTTTTCGCACCTATAGACAATAGAAAAAGGTGTCAAAAAAGGATTGGATCGAGTTAAAAGGGGATGTCCGCACGGCAATTCGTGGCTACGGTTAAAAAGGTGTATTAATTTGTTATCTCGTTGTCTCGAGTGGTTGTTCTTGTACAATCCTGTTCACATCTCCTTTAGGACTAATAAACCCTCAGAAATATTGGACCAAAAGCGTGCCAATTTCATTCATATCAGAAAACAAAGCAATGCCAATACCCCACTCGACTTTATCTGAACCGAGTTGTCATCCTTACTGAATTTGTGAGCGATCAACTATAACACTCGAATACTCCACGCATTTTATTGAACAAGCGAGTTTTTAGTCTGATTCACAGACCTCTATAGATATGCTTTCTTACATAATATGAAACTCTTTTCGCTAGAAAACTATCCCATCAATCCCCTATCTATGCAGGAAATTCGGCTTTTCTGGAGAAAAAAATTTACCCCACTGTTGAGGATATTGATTTTTCGAAATATCGAACCCACTGGATATCCTACTTTATTAGTAAAGACCCCTGGATATTCACTCTTAAAAATTTGCTCACCCCCATGGATATCATCTCTTATAAAGATGCTTACCCCTGGTTATCGTATTTTTTACTTGAAAAGACACTTTACCCCCTGGATATCCGCTCCCTTGTAGATATTTAATCCCCTGGATATCCGATATCCTCAACAGGGGGCACGGACTATTTCTGGAAAAGCCCAATCATATTTGTAAACAATTTTTTGTAAAACCAGTAGTGCTTGGGCTCTATGCTTTTGGGTTCGCAAACTATGAATCTGGCGTCTGTGCAATCGTTGATTTTTTTTTCGCTTGCCTTCATACACCAATGTATTTGGCTTTGATACTTCTATTGTTTCCATTGCCGCTCATCTTTATTGTTCTTCGTCGAGTATACTGGCTGTGATGCGGAACATGGATAAGTAAGTAAGTTTGCGACCGCAGTCGATGGCGACCCGAAGGCTCCCTTTTTGTATAGCTGTCTAACCGAAGGTAGGAGAGGGCGCCACTCCTTTCCCTGGAATTCTCTACTTACCCTTGACCCGTCTCTTTAGTTACTAAGCATCAAGCAGAAAGGCATCAAGTACCATTTTGGGAATCTTTGGTAGGACCCAGCTTAGGATCGAACCCACAACCTTCCGCACCGTAGCTGGATGCTCTACCATCATGCTACGGTCGCTAACTTACCAACGGAATATGGATAATATTTATCGTGAAAACTTAAAAGAGCAGTTGCTCGTCCAGTTGGTCACAGTTTTTGACGATTTGACCGGCCTACGTTTTCAATAAATAAGAATCTGTTCTTGCTTGTCGTTTGTATGCTTTTTTGTTAATTTAAAATTTTGCTTTTGGTTGCTAGCAAAAGGACTATACGCTTCTTATGAAAACAAGACTTACAAATGAAAAGTAATTTAAGCATTTGATTTTAACACCCCATTCTTACAGACAGATCCACTGGAAAAATTGGCCAAAATATCATCCCAGGTGGAAATTTTTACTCTAATTTTTCGTCCTCACTGAAAATAATCAGATAAACAAATTTTCACTTAAAAATATCGTGCCCACTGAATTTCTAGCTTAAAAACAACAGAATTCAAAGCCCAAACCATTAAAAACATAGGAACATCAATCCCCCATCGAGTTTTGGTCATAGATTATAAATCCCGAAGGGCTAGATGTAAAACTTTTGCTGAAAAGTGTGCCGTGGTTAGGTAGGAAATCCTGCGTAAGTCACGTGACATTACAATAGGATTTCAGCGCTTGACCAATCAGAAGCTTTGCAGATTTTCGAAAACAATAGCTGCAACATTTTTTTCCGATATTCAATTTTTTTTGCCTGTCATGGCTTAAAGCCCTACATCTAGCCCTTTGGGCTTTTAAATCTATGGTTTTGGTCTGTTAAATCTCACCAAGTCTGTGAGATGGGGTTTATTTTAAGAGCCATTTTCTGTAAGAATCACTCAGGCTAGTGGAAGTGATCCCTAAGTCATTTACTCAAATTGTGCTCGAATTCAAGTCTGAGAAATATATTAAGGATCTTAGTAACTCCAGTATTCCTTTTTTATTCCAACGAAAATTCTAGACTTTATGTTGCTTCAAAGTTTTGCTTATTTAGACTAGGTTTTTTGGACTAAACTTAAGACCATGAATGTGAATGATGAATATCTTTACCTTTTTAAGAACATTTGAATGTTGAATTTGGGACAAAATATGAGCACTAGAAGCTGAGCCATAAATTTACTACAATCCGTGCCATAATATATTTGCACTTTTGGCTAATTTACCATTTTTCGAAAATTGAAGTTCGAGCGAGAATGTCAATTTTAGGCCCTCAACTTGATTTCATCGATTATTTCGATCTGGGAGGGATTTATTGGATTCTAGGCTATATTTCAAGCCCTACTGGACCATTTTTGAACTTTTGGATCCTCAGATCCTAAAGTCCTAAGTCTTAAGTCTAGCGTTAAAACTCAGAGTTAAAACTCTACCCTTCGAACCTACTTTAGAGCACTTACAAATCGATTGTGGTTTCAAAACACCCCGGTGAATTTCCCTTTTGTGCCAAGTATTTTGTCCTTGATTGTAGCTTTATTTGAGTTACTTCTGAGTTTTGAGGTAAGGTATATAAAATTTCAAGTGTAACAGTTTTTTGAGGTCGGGTTCGATATAGGTCCTTAATAACGGGACACAACGAGAAGTTCTGTTTTTAGTTTAAGAAGTTTTTTCGAAAAGTTTTATCAAAGATAAAAAGCACAGTGTATAAAATATGACAATCAAGGTAAGATACTGGATATAAAAATAACATGGATAAAAAATACTTTATATTCACAAATTAATAATAAAATTTCTTAAATAATGTTCCATTATGTCAGCAATTAGAAACTATTTTGATGGACATTTTTGTTTTCGAAGTTTAATTTTGACTTTTGATGTGGAGACGTGGATGGGGAGGTATTGGTGCAAAGGATGATGGGTGATATACAGCCGACTCTTAATTTAGCGGACACCGTCAGGTTAGCTATCCCACTACGCTTTTTTGGCCTTTTTACGTGTTTTCTATTGAAGTGACAGTTCTGCAATGACTTAACGTCAAGTAACGTCATCTTTCAACAAGATTTTTTTGTCGGGGGGGGGGGGGCTGGTGTTAATTGTAAAAACTATAGAAGGAACGTTGTTGAAAAAAAAACCCATGTTCGTATGGTAGAGGTAATTGTCAGTCGAAAGGTTATCCGGTATCGTCCGGTAAAAATGAGGATTTGTGTTAGTGTCCGCTAATTAAAAAGAGTTTGCTGTAATAATATGTTGTGCTGATTCGGTTTTCTTTTTTAATGTTGTTGCGTTTTGTGTTTTGGTCAATCAATTATTGTTTGTTTGTTTACTTCCAAACACCAGATAATTGATTGTAAGCATTCTCTCCTAAGAGAAAAAAATATATGATAAACATTAGTACATGCTCATGTAGTGTGAATCACCAGAACTCTGAAGCCGCAGGTAGCATAAGAACCTAATTGATTTGGACAAGCTATTCTTTATTCGAAACATTCGTTATATCATACATATTTCTCAGGAAAACAATTCATCTGTAAATCTCAGATTGAGCTACAAGTCCGCAGTACTATTTCCCATAATTGATAATAGCTTTATAGCACATTCTAAGAGTTAATCCCAGGTTGTTGAACTTATACTAATGCCAAAGAAAATCATCTTACCGTAATCATAGATTCTACCGAAAGTTCCTTGGTACCATCTCAATTCGTCTTCTAGTTTGCATTTCTTTTCTTCCAATCGATTCAACCATGTTGGAAATTTGCATTCAGCATTCACCGTACATTCGTCAATGTTGAAGAAAAGCTGTGTACCATCTTTGTATTGGTTGACCGTCTGAAAATGAGATAGGGATTGAAAATTGGTGAAAGTTTTGATATTATGATATAATATTGAGTACTAGGTTTTTAAATCAGGGATGTGATATCTGATAAAACTTTCATCTTTTGCTTTGAATATTTTGGCTTGATAAATTTTCTTGGACTTGCTTTTTTTTATTGGTCAAAATTATCAGTTGGTTTATGGATATCTGTTAATGTTCGCTAGTTAAAAATTTTTGCTGTAAGGTGAGGCTAATTTAATTTATTGTTTTACGGGCCAAGCTACCCTAAAAAGAGGGTCGGTCGGTCGGCGAAAAAATAAAAATGAAAGTAGAATTTCACCTATAAAATCTCCTAAAAAGACAGCAAAAACTACTATATCTCGACAAAAACGCGAAAAATTTCGCGAGGAATTTCATGTACGGTCGGCCCATAAAACAACAAACAGATTTATTTTTTGACAAACAAACACAAATCCAGCATCTCCTAGAGTGAGGATACTAAAATTATACCTTGAGTAAAATGTGACGTAATGATCGTTTGCAGCCATTGTAGTTTGCTTGAAGTTCCTTGATTTGTCGACTCTGTTTCACAATGTCTAAGATGGCAGATTTCACTTTGTCTTTGCGTGCTTCTCCTAGAATTATCAAAATGAGATCGTGAGTCGATGTCTCTTCATTATGCTAAAGTTAAAACTCTTTGTTGCTTTCGACTAAGGAGTGACATTTTTAATTTTCAATCAATTTCCTGTTCAAATTTGGTTGAGTACAATAGCTGTCGATACATTTCTAGGTCATATATTTCTTGCTTAAAAAGGCTTGTATTGTGTTACTATCACTTTTAAATCTACATCTAAAAATCTTCAGAAGCTTCGAGGGAAGTTAACTCGTTCTTATTTAAACCTTTATTATTCGATTCTTTCTGTGATTCGACCCAAAATATTGGCTCTTTTGGCCTCTTATAGAAGACTCTGTTTGGTCCCTTTAAGATCGAATTAGAGAAACTCAACTGTAAAGAGGGGACTAAATCGTAAGTACCTGGGAAGTGCTCGATATCGAAAACTGATAAACTCAATCCTGGGAAATCTTTTTCAGTTGGACCTCTGCATCTACAGACACCAGTATCGGGGTCGACGGTTGGGCCTGTTGGTGGACCTGGGCGTGCTTTGGTGGCGTCTGGTGCTTTGGTGGTAGCTTTAGTAGTTGCTTTGGTTGTTGCTTTAGTAGTTGCTTTAGTAGTTGCTTTAGTAGTTGCTTTAGTTGTTTGAGTAGTAGTTCTCTTGGTGGTCGTTGGTGCAACAGTTGACGAGATTGCAGGATCTGTACAAATAGGGTCGATAACTTGTTTGATGAAATCACTATTGGTCAATTGACTGAATGTTTGACTCGTGAAAACGAGGGCTGGATCGCCGGTGATTTCACGTAAGATTTCAAGACCAAGGTCGACAGTATCATGACCGTCTTTATCTTTGTTGACTTCGAATTCCTTTCCGACACCGATTGCGATGATCTTGATACCTGTTTGTTGGAATAGGAGGATGAAATGATTAGTAATTTTGTATTCATTATATACACCATTGTAATGTCTTCCACTGACCAAACAGCTGATTTGTTGTAAGTGACGTAAAATCAGTCAATACGTCACTTGCAACCAATCAGCTGTTGGGTCCGTGATGTAATGTCAGAAGACATTCATTGCACTAGTGCATATCATAAATAGGAGATTTTCTCTGTTCCACTGGGGGGCAACCAGATCAAAAGTTATGGAGTGGTACAGGAGCCCCACTTTTAGATATAAAATTCTTCTAACTCGCGCAATGAGTTAGACAATAGATGGAAAAATTTGATGGAAAACCTGATATCAGGCATGGGTCATGAAGATGTCGATATTATTACTGGATCAGAAAAAGCGCCAACTTTTGATTAAATTGAGAAGAAATTTGCCCGTTATTTTATTGAATGAAGAAATTGTGTTACCTTCACTTCTGATTCCTCGTGCTCGTTGAAAGAGCGTAGATAATCCACTTTTGGATCCTGTTTGTGAACCCTGTGGGCTTTGGTTTGGAATACCATCAGATAAGATGACCAAAATTCTTGAGAAAACAGAAGATCGGTGTCCACATCCAGATTCTTTCAAAAGTCTTTGTCCTAAAACGTCATAATTTGAAATATTAAAACATCTTCTCAGGCCTAGTTATGTAATTATCAACAAAACTCGACAAAACTTGACGTCATGGGACATACATTTGTCCTTCACCAATTCGATTTTCAAGGAGAATCTGAAATGGTAGAGCATCGCTTATGAGAGTTTCTCCTTGACGGTGGATTTTAATATTATCGAATAATGGAATGTCGAATTAGAGAGCGTCAACTGTACAATTTTTCTATGTTAAAATGGGTTAAACTTGCAAAGGTTGGTAGAAGAGTGGTAGAAGCTGTGGTATAGTAACGGGCTTTTCATGTGAGAATTATTGTAACTATGAGCAACTTATCTAAAGTTATTTGATCTTCGCTGATTCAATATAGGTGTTTTTTAAATAGGAAGTAGATGTTTTCCCGTTTGTCATAAATTATAATTATAGCCTTATTTCTAAGGGTGATTAACGATGCTTTATTTCCCACTGGATAATTACTCTTCAGTCTGTAATTAGCTCATTAAGCATCTTGTAATGATGATAAGGTTAACTCCTTTCTCATATTTTGGTCTGCTGAACTTCTTCCCATGTCTCTCTTTAAAAGAACTTTCATTTCAATACAGATAAGTGCTAACCTAGTTATTATCTACTTACATTACCGACCGACCGCCCAAGCCAACCCGTCCCAATTGTTCTACGCTCCTCATTGCAGGTCGCGAAATCTGTGTAGGAGAGGAGATTTTCATGACACAGAAATTATCTCTTTATAATATGAATAGATAATTACTGTGTCACAAAAGTCTGCTCTCCTACACAAATTTTGCGCCCATTTTGTCTACGCTACTGTATTGCACTATTTTATCATAACTGATCGATGGTCGAATGGTCAATGCGTAGGGCCTCAAACTACGGCTAACAACTTGAATCCTCGCTCCTTCGCGATGGGTTCCCTTCGCTCCTTCGCTGTTAAGTTCTTACATAGCCGAGCTGGCTTGCCTTGAAAACAATCGAATACCCTTATCGTTTTTTCACTCGTTCGATTGTGCAGAGAAGGCGTCTCACGACACATTTCTAGACTCAAAGGCTCCCTCCGAAAGCCGGATCTAGTTCGATGACGCTGTCAGGTTTATAACTATCTATAAGTTCTAGATTACTGGGCTATTTATGTAAACCGAATCTATAATTAGTGGCCTTTAACCCGTTTCAATGTCCAATAAACAACTATAAAAGTAACATACCTTTAATCAAGCCATCTTCCATATTCGTGTAAGTTCCTTTACGTTCAAAAGCATTAATAGCTTGGATGAAGTCTTTGGTGTTATCGTGTTGTTTGCAAGTGATTCTGATTCTCGCCCTATCAGAGAACGATGCGATACCGGCTCTGTTACCATATGTAGATATGCCAACTTTTTGGACAATTTCGCTGGCGAAATTTTTCACATCTTTCCAATCGTCTGGTTGAATGGATTTTGATTCGTCCAAAACAAGAGCGAATTCGGAGAAGGTGGTACAAGCATCACTTGTAGCTTTATGTTTGTTGTTATGGTTGACATTTCCCACAATGTTATGTGCTGTTGCATCTGAAAAGGTTGAATATAATAACGGGGGTTTCTAGAAGGTACGTTTATAAACTATACAAGAACATAAGGCTTCGATGGCCAAAGTGTTAAGAACAAGTTAAGAACATTTTAAGGCTTTGTGGACTCTAAAACACCCGATTTCTTAGAAAAACGCACAAAATTACCTACAAAATTGTGAAACAAGAACATGTTGGGCATTTTTAGGCTTCAATCTGAAAAAGTTAAGAACATTCGAAGCGTAGGTTTCAAAAATTATGGATGCTCTTATAATAAAAAACTTGTACTCAAAATTGATAACAGAGAGCGTTACTTTTGTGGTACAGTACCCTATCACATAAGATAGAAATTTTCAAATACTTATAATTTGTTGTCACGGTATCATTCGATATATCATACAATATAGACCCGCCGGATTTAATAAAGATATGCTAAGACAGATCTCGAGAAACACTCTATATAAAATGAAACAACGAGTTCTTCAAAAAGGGAAGAAATAGAAAACTTACATGCAACCAACCCAACAAGTAATACAACCAACAACTTCATGTTTAATCTGTCTATCCCAAAAGTAATAATTTTTTGTCAATTTTTTTTCTGAATTTTGTTGCGATAACCTCTTCCCAGAGTGACTTTAGTAGAAATGTGATCGTTTTCTTTTGATTATAGAGTATTACTACACAAATGACTACATCCTTACCGTCGTCAAGGTTTGGACAGGTGGCGTCGTCCTTGAATTTCCTTACAAGCATCCTACTGATTGGCTGTTTCAATTAAAAAAAGGTATCATTACATAATTCGTTTATCTCTTTGTTTGCATATTTAATACTTGTAACAACTTCCTTTTTTTCAAAACAAAACAAAATGCAAATCTCCTGAGAAACACACATTTGTTTATTCGAATTTTTCGTCTTTTTATAAGAACGGCCAAAATTTTGACGCCTCCGTATGTTCTAAACTTATTGAGTTTTAAGCCGAAAAATGTGTTTAATATGTTCTTATTCTCACCATTTTGTGAGTGTTTTTATCGACTTTCCTAAGAAATTGGATGTTAGAGTCTGCAAATACTTAAAATGTTCTTAGCTTATTCTTAACATTTTGGCCATTGAAACGTTATGTTCTTATATCGTTTGTTCTTCTTTTGAAATCGTGTAATCTTCTCTTTCTCTTCGATCAACTAATAATCGAAGATCAATATCGTCCTATCAGATTGCATCTCATAACAAAACTTCCAGGCAACAAAGAGCAGCTTTGAACGAAAGGGTCATAAAACAGGATATTATGTAAGCTTACGGACGTAATATTATTCCTATGGATTCTATTGTCAAAACAACAAAAACTCATCAAAAACATTGTTTCCTTCTTTCAAAAGAATTAAATAATATATACACTATAGATACCTTGACGGCCCTGGCCGAAACATGTTGGAAATTTCTAGCATCTAATGGTATTTTTGTCTCGGTACTCCGTCCAATATATTATATACACTATGTTACCCCAGGTTTTTTTGTTTTTCTGAGAAATCTCGGAATTTTTCACCTCGAACCTTCTCGAAATCTATCCCGTGTTTTAAATAGACCTTTCTTTACTATTTTCACAAAAAATTTATAGAAGTGTATTTCTCAGGTCTATTGACCTCTATGAAACAATCTTACATCTTTACAATTTATAGATCTTATCATTCCATTCGTTTGTCAATTCTAGTTTGAATTTCCCTACGGACGGTGCATTTACAACATTGGTTGCCAAACTGTTCCAAGTATCAATGCTCCTATAGTAAAGTGAATTCGTTTGGTATCCTCTAATGCCGTCTTCAGCGAAATTCCTCTTTAATTCGAGATTGTGCTTACGTTGAGGTCGATTTCGAAGAACGAGTTTCTGACATAGGGAAGATTTATCATAGACATTAAGATGTTTATATACTTCCACCATGTCCCCGATTTTACGCCGGATCTTGAGGCTGGGTAGGTTCATGACTTGTAAACGTTCTTCATATGAATGGTTTCTATAACCACCGACAAGTCTTGTGGCCCTACGTTGGACACTTTCAATTGCATCAGAGTGTTTGATCAGTCGTGGAGACCAAACAGCTTGCGCGTACTCAAGGTGAGGTCTCACAAATGCAATGAAAAGTGTGCGGAGCATCTCGGGAGAAAGGAAGTCGAAGCTTCTATTAATCAATCCAACGATCGAGTTAGCCTTCTTGATCTTGGTGTAGATGTGTTCTTCGAAATTCAATTCACTATCAATAATCACTCCAAGATCCTTCTCTTGATCAACATGTTCTAGGACAGAGCCAGCGATCTCGTAAGGATGTGCATGTTGAATGTTCCAGAATTTCCCTAGTGTCAACACGTGGCACTTGTCAGGATGGAATTTCAACAACCAGTCACCAGACCACTTTTCCATTGCCTCGATATCGTGCTGAAGTCTAATTGCATCTTCAGCGTTATTTATTTCTTCAACAAGCTTTGTGTCATCGGCAAAGAGAAACATTTCTGAGTTGGTAACTTCAGCTAGATCATTGATGTAAATAACGAAAAGGAGTGGACCTAAGACACTTCCTTGTGGTACACCACTTTGCACCTGGCATTTCTTAGATAACTTTCCATTGACCTTCACATATTGGTAACGATCGGACAAAAATGCTTTCATCCAACCAAGTACCCTTCCTCTGATACCATACGCTTCGAGTTTTCTTAGTAATCTGCGATGTGGAACGGTGTCAAATGCCTTTGCGAAGTCGAAATAGATTACGTCAACAACCTTATCATTGGATATCGAGTCTGCACATCTGTCTAAGTAGTGAAGTAGTTGTGTCACTGTCGATCGTTTACCCATGAACCCATGTTGTTTGGTTGATAGCAATTTCTCATTCGTGAGGTGTTCCATTATTTGTTTCTTTAGGATTCTTTCCATTACTCTACACGCAACTGATGTTAAACTAACGGGCCTGTAATTTTCTGCAAGGTTCTTTTTTCCTTTCTTGTAGATCGGGGACACATGTGCAGTCTTCCAATCATCAGGTAGTTTACTTTCTACGAAGGACTTGGCCATGATAGTATGTAAAGGACCGGCTATGTAAAAGGCCAGCTTTTTCAGCATGACTGGGTGAATCTCATCAGGTCCTAGCGATTTATTAGGATTCAAATCTTTCAGTTCCTTTTTGATCAAGTCGATTGTTAGATCGAATGCTACATCTGTGTCTGTTCGTGATGGAAACTCAGGTAGTGATCCAGCAGGTTCATTCGTAAAAAACACTGCAAAACTGATCCTGTAGGATGTCAGCTTTATCCTCATCAGTAAAACGAAGTGATGATTTATCATTTGGATCAAGGAGAAGAGGGGAAATTCCCGTTTTGGTCTTCATTGAGTTCCGGATATGCTTCCAAAACTTCTTAGGGCTTCTTTTTGCTTGACCACAAATTCGTTCTTCTATTGTTCTTCTTTCTCGTCTGATCTTTCCTGTAACCTTGTTTCTCGCAGTAGCGTAAATAGCTCTATTTCTCTGTTCCGAAGTTGTACCTATTGATCTTATCCATTTGCGATGAAGGCGACGTTTTTCTTTTAAGCTTTGTTGAATATCTTGATCGATTGCAAAACTTCCCTTTTTTCCGTAGGCATGTTTCCCCTTCGTACGAGGAACGTACCGATTCCTAAGCTCGAATAATTTATCTCGCAACATCTTCCAGCAATCATTTACGTTTGCATTTTCTGCTTTTTGATGGAAACCTGTAACCCAGTCAGAGTTCTCAAGATGTCCTTTCATTGCTTCAAAATCTGCCTTATTGTAGTTATAGTTTTCATTAATGCATTCTGTTTCAAGGTAACATTCGAACGTAAATGATAGAACACTGTGATCACTTTTATGAAGTGGTGAAAGATAGGTTATGTTGCTAACCTGGCTTTCTTCATTTGTCAGAATCAGGTCAATAATTGATGGCGTATCGGTACCTCTAGCTCTTGTTGGTTC